>NW_011482419.1:25523-26460 GCF_000754665.1 Bison bison bison
TTGTAGATGACATGGAACTCTTTGGAGATGTAATGTGGTAAAAGGAACAAACTGCAACACCTGAGAAGACATTGTGCATGTGGGCTGACAATCGGCAGAATGAAACAGGGAAGAAAAGAGCAATGTAATGACTTTAGGGGAAAATGGTATGTTAAGTGTAGAAAACAGTGGCCTCAGAGACACTGGGTCCCAAGACAGGGATCTCAGTGTAAATGGAAACAATTTATTGATGTCATCAGTTCAGTTTGCTGGTGCAGAGACAAAAGAGCCATTAAAAACCTAGGCTTTATTAAGAACTGTGTGACACACAAAAATTCCATCCTATCTTTGTATAAAATCATGTGAACCAAATGACTAGTTAACACTAGTAATCTCTCCTCAAGGAGTCTCTTACTACCTCTCACTGAATTTTGAGAAGGTGTTGGGAAGAGTGTGTTACCTGTTTTTTATTTTTCTTATTTCTAATATGGAAGTGATTTAGATTATATATTCTCAAAGATCTTGGAGAGTGGTAAGGTATTTTATTTTGGTTTCCTGAAACTGTGTCTGTTATTTATGGTTCAGAATCTGTTTAATTATATTTACTAAGTAGAACGTTCTAAATTATTATTCCCACTCCATGAGCTATATACTATCTCCTTTATATTTAGTCACATTCTAATTTTTATTTTTTCAGTTAAGGGGGATTATTGGATATAGAGGTGTCAAGTGAGCCATTACTGCTTTTTGTTACCTAGTTTTATGGAATTAATCTAGTTGTAAATTCCCATTTTTCAGCATTTTTTCAGCTAGTTGAAGAATAGGCTTATGTGTATGGTGGGAAGGTTGGAGTATAATAAGCAAAATGAAACAAAGTAACAGCAACAAAGCTTGTTTTGTAGAGGTGATTGAGAAGGTCCTTTACTGGAGGTCTGTACCTCCACTCCTTAAGAGTGGG
>NW_011482419.1:26560-27104 GCF_000754665.1 Bison bison bison
CCCATCAAAGCTGCCTCATCGTCATCCCCCAACACTTATACTATCCAGTAGGAATCTTCCTAACTTACGGTGGGAGAGCTTTCTCTTGGGCTTCATTATCACTAGTAAATTATAGGACACTGTATTCTGTTTAACTGTAGGTGAAACAGTTAAAAATAAACCCTGAGAAACTGCTCCTTGGGTCTTCTGGGATTTGAAGGTTGCCTGCACTTCCCTGCAGTAAGAGGAAGTCTAGTTATAGTAGTTGGTGTTGCCAGCATCTAATGGTAATTAATATCCTGGGCTTTGGGTCATCACTGAATTGCTAGATTTCTGGGTTTGCTTTTCAGGCAAAGCAGCTAGGGACTGGGAAACTTAAAGGCAGTAGGCTGCTTCCTTACAAAGAACCCTTTGGGGACTTTGGCTTATCCTGTGTGGGTCTCAGGTCTCAGAGCCGCATTCCTCCTCGTGGTTGGGTCTTGGAGGTAGAGGACTAGCCATGGGCCTACCTAGCTCCTCGTGATCCTTTTGGTAATGCACACAATTGATATGGGTAAGGTCAGTC
>NW_011482419.1:27204-28345 GCF_000754665.1 Bison bison bison
GGGCTGCTGTCTATGGGGTTGCACAGAGTCGGACATGACTGAAGCGACTTAGCAGCAGCAGCAGCATGGAATAAAAAGTCATAATTGCCATAAGGGCCCCTAAGATACCAAGTTTACCTCCATTCAAAGATAGGATATTGATTGAGCTCTAAAGAGGGTAGGCAGCTAGGAGGATCAGCATTAGTTCAGATCTGAGTTCTAATGCTTTGGTATATTTACTTGGTGCCTCTGTACCCAAGATGTCTCATTTAAAAAAAAACTAAATATTTAACCCATAAAAAAAAAAATAGAGGCAAGGATCCTTATTAAATGTGTGTGTTGTAAGAGTCTTTGCCAGATAAAGAAGATAATTGTGATGCTAATAATAGTGCTTGACAAGAGTGAATTCTGAGGTCCATGGTGTGGACCTAGATGACTTGTCTTAAGGTGGTAAAAGTAAAATTAAAGCTAGATGTCATACTTTGACTGTTCTTACCTTTGTTTCTTCTTCCTTCTCTCTATCCTGCAGGTGACACCAAACTTGATCAGAAACCATGCCACAGGTGAAGAGGTATTGAGCCCTGCCTGGCCAGTGAGGTTACTAGAGAATTGGAAGAGGCTCAAGTCAGCATCCTGCACATGGTTATCAAACCATTGTGAAGTCTTAGTAAGTGGTCAGTGGCTCTGGTGGGCTTGCCCAGTTAGTGGGAAGGGCCAGGAAAAGTAGTCTTACTAGGCCTAGACAGTTACTTCATATCTTCCCATTATGACATGAAAAAAGGTCTTAAAGTATTCAGACTATACTAGAGACTACTGAGCCTAACTCTCCTTCTCCCATTCTTGCATTTTTGTAGATGATCTCTTACAAGATCATAGCTGGTTGGTGTAGAAAATAGATTTGAATCCTAGCCCAGTACTGTGTCTTCCACCTAGTGCTTTCTCTAGATTCCATCTAAGTCCATGGAGGCCATGTGAGACAAACATTTTTATTCCACACTGTGAAAGGTTTTTTAAATAGCCTCTGAGATTGTGCTCCTCTAATAAAGGAAATGTCCATGATGTAATTTTTTTATTATTCATATAGTCACCTGGGATACTTGTTAAAAATGCAGATTCTTGGGCAGCTAGAAACCTTGTCACTGGTCAAGAGCAACAAGTAACA
>NW_011482419.1:28445-30207 GCF_000754665.1 Bison bison bison
CCTTTGACCTAGCAGTTTCATTTCTAGGGCTATACTCTAAATATTCTAAATAAATTTTAAATGTTCTTCAAAAATATTCTAAGGATATTTTAAAAGATTTAGGTATGGGAATGTTCATAGCAATAAAAAATGGAAAAAATTTACCATTCTTTAATAGGAATTTGAATAAATTTTTTGGTGTATTCATGTAATAATACAACACAGGCATTAAAAATAGTCTTGTAGATGAATTTTTGACTTGGAAAGATGTACCCAGTATATTAATTGAAAGAAAGGCCATGGTTTCATCCAGCTTGTTAAATAAAATGCATGCATATGGAATGTAGAAAGATGGTACTGATGAACCTATTCACAGGGCTGCAGTAGAGACACACGTGAACAGACTTGTGAACACTGGGTGAAGGAGTGGGTGGGACAAATGGAGAGAGTAGCACTGAAATACAAACATTACCGTATGTAAAATAGATGGCAAGTGGGATTATGCTGTGTGACACAGGGAGCTCAACCCAGTGCTCTGTGACAATCTAGAGGGATGGGATGGGGAAGGAGATGGGAGGGGGATTCAGGAGGAAAGGGACATATGTATACCTGTGGCTGATTCATGTTGATGTATGGCAGAAACAAACATAATATTCTAAAGCAATTATCCTCCAATAAAAAGAAAAAATTCATGTTTGTATGTGTACATAAAAGTTATAAAGAAGAATATATCCCAAGTGTTAAACTTTCTGGGATTCTATGACTTTTGCTTTCTATTCTTAATGTATTTCTGGAATTTTTTTTCTCACGGTGTGTTTATGACCAGCAAAGTTAAGACAAACATTGAAATGATTTCTATTTAGAAATTTGCTGACCTGAACAGAAGTGGAATAAATGGGTTGGTGAGGAAGCTGGGAACTGGAGCAGTTTAGTTTGGAAAAGAGCTGGGCCAGGTGGAAATAGGGTATGGTGGAAATAAGACCTCTATCTTTAGAGAAAGGCAGTAACTACTAATTATTCTTGGTTCCTTAGTGCAGGCATTTCATGAGTCAGGCTTTACACTTACTGTGTATTTCCCAATTAGGACCTATACACATTCCTTTCCCACCCCTGCCCCTTTGGACTTAATAAGCTAAAAAATCGCTGATGGGAACAGCTGCTTATGGGTGTGCAGCAATGGCTGCTTTACTTTATCCAATAAAGAGAAGGCTCAAACCCATCAAAGCTGCCTCATCGTCATCCCCCAACATCTAACTCAGTGTTTAATAAAACTCATTGAACAAATGAAAAATGAGTGAGTGAGTGAATAAATGGATAGTAAAGCAAAGTTGAAGCTCTCAGTAACACTATTTGAGTAGTGTTGGTATTTTCAGGTTAATGATAGAGGAAAGAGAATGAGAGACCAATCATCTGGACTTAATATTAGCAATAAAAAATGAGTATGAGCCAAACAGGGAGCTGGAAGCTAGTAAATGTTTTTGAGGAGAGGTGCGATGTGATTAGGTCAGTATTAAGGAAAGAACACTCTTAGGTATATTACAGGAGAGAAGCACACTTCAAGACAGGAAGACTATTAACCCAGGTAAAAAGGAACCAGAGCCTAAACCAGGATGGTGGCAGTGATGTTAAAGAGTACAGAGTCAAAAAACATTTTAGAATCAGTATTGACAGGATTTAACACAAACAATAAGAAGGAAGTTTATACTGAAGATGCCCTGTGGTTTTACATGTTAGCATCTCGGAGGACAATGATATTAACCAGAGAAGGCTTGTGGGGTGAAAG
>NW_011482419.1:30307-34278 GCF_000754665.1 Bison bison bison
AAGCATCGTTGCCCTGGATGTCCTTGCGAGATGGTTGGGAAGTCTTGGTAAGTTGCTGGGGGTTTGGTGGGGTTCCCCAGTTGGTAGAAAAGAGATGGTTCTGATGTGGCACTTCCCCTCTTCCTTCAACATATATTTATTAGGTGCTCACTGAGTGCTGGAGACTGTTCTAGATATTAACAAAGTCCTGCCATCATGGGACTTTCATTCCTGTGAGAGTAGACAAAAGAATAAATAACCAATAAATAGTGTATCATAAATGTTAAATCAGACGTTTTTCCATTTTGGTGTAAAAGTGGCATTAAAAATTGTTGAGTTGGACCTAAAAATACTGTGCTTTTCTCCCCGCTTCCCATTCTCCTGTTTAGTACCTTCCACCCTCTCTCTCAGTGCAATAGAGGCTGACCAAACTGAGTATAGGAGGGTCAAAGATGATGAAAGCATATTTTTCCTTTTTGTAACCCCTCACTAGGCTGAACTGTGGAGAATATCTTTGAAAAGTGTTTTAGAGAGTCTACCAGATTTGCCATGTGAGTGCCTGTGCAGCAGAAGAGTGGGTCTTCTCAGTGGTTAAGGTAACAAAGTGATTAAGGTAAGTGAAGGAGGAAAGATTGACATTGTCTTGACTCCTATTAGGGAGGCTTGTAGGAATGTCATTTCTAAGGGCCAGTAATTTTAAAGCTTGTAGTTTATTCTACAATATATCCTTCTCAAAACAGTTGGGGTAGGTTATATGCTTACCCAGTCTGAGATCACCCCTGCAGAGGATCAGAAGAATTGAAATGGTTCCTAAGTAAACTAGGTGGCATAAGCTGCATGTCATAAATAATCTCAGCATGCACTGATTACAGTCCCTTTGGTGAGAGTCTATTCTTTCAAACCAGACTTATTGAGAGTTTTTCTTTATCAGCCTATGGAGCTGCATACATCTTGTCAAAAGCCAGCTCATTAGCAGAAGCTTATTATTTAAGCAGCAGACAAGAATATAACACTTTGAATTAGTAATTTCAGAGGTAGCAGCATCTTTTAGTATAATCCATTTAAACTGGACTAGCATTCATTTTTGGCTTCTCAGGCATTGACCCCCTAATAGGCTTCAAGGAGTACTGAAATGGTTCATAATTAAACGAGGCAGCATCTATAAAATGGCCATTCTTGGGAGATCTCTGCAGAAGCCACCCCTATCTTAAGCTCCTCTATCCAAAGTTAATACCCAAGGGTCAGATCATTTCTTGGTATCTGCCATTTTTCATGGAAGCAATAAAAGTCACCTTTTCTCATAGGGATGGTCTTGAGATGGTGCCTTCATAACATAATGTTCTTGGTTTTTCTCTGGTGTGTTTGGATAATTCTGTTGGCATAATTAAGTAGGTTAGCCTGCACAGGTAACCTGAATGATAGAAAAGCGGTCTTTTCCCTACAGAAAAGTCGGAAATATTCATTGATACAAAGAGAGTCCCTGAGTTCAGTGTCATTTACCACAACGTATTTTGAAACGACATCGTTTACATATAAGGATATGAATGTTAGCATGCAATTTAAAAAGTCCTGTCACTTTCTCTATATGGGCCCAAATGCATTGTATAAATTTGACTTTTCCTGTCTGAATGCCATTTCTTTTCCTAGTACTTCTCTAGCCATGTTATCCATCCTCTCTTGCTTTTGTGATAGCAGGTCTGTTGTTTTTTCTTTTTCTTTTCTCTTTAGGCTAGTCATCTAGCACCTACACACAGCTTTTGGAAATTTCTGAAATCATATAATATTAATAGTAGTGCTTATCAGTTATAGGCGCCTTTTATGTTCTAGGCAAGTGCTTTACACATATTTGTTATCTAATTTTAAGTTAACTCTGGGAAGTAGGATTTTTTCCCCTACTTTATAGATAATGAAACTGAGGATTGGAGAGGTGTTGCCACCTGTGTAAAACAGACAGTCAGTGGTAGAGCTGGGTGTCACACTCTCTAGCATGAAAACAGTCATAGACAATATGGAAACAAGTGGGCAGGACTGTGCTCCAATATAACTTCCTTAACAAAAACAGGTAGCAGCCCAGATTCAGCCCATGGACCATAGCATGCCATCCTTGCTCTATAATATATATACATAAAGTCTTTAAGACAGGAAGACTTGAGGTGATAAAGCAAACATTCAAGGTGATTTTTATTTAAAATACTTGTAATAACAGTAACACAGCTCTACTTGAGTTAGCACTGGAAAGTGTCTCATGATCTGTGCATTATGTGCATGACTTAATAGTCATCTAGATATTGGCTTGAGTTCTTGGTAGAATAATAGAATCTTCATGGACCATGTTGTTAATATTATCATCCCTTAAAGGATCCTTTTCCTTGCCACATGTCTTTCTTTGCATGACTTAGAAATGACTGTCTGTATGTTTGTTATTTCTTCTTTTTCTTACATTATCATTTCCAGTGTTTGCCTTCTTCAGAATGTCTTCTACCCTACGTAGGCCCAAAAGTGAATCTGATTCACAGGTTACTTGATATAATCACTCTCCTAGCAGTCAGTGTGGGGGGCTATGGCTTTGGTAATTTGCTATATCAAACCCTAAATGGCTTTCAGGATTAGGAGGAATTAATCCTCCCATTGATGTCTCAAAATGTGGTCTGGACCTAATAACAGGGATCTCAGTCAAATAAGCGTTAAACATGGAAGTAAATCTTTTTTTTGCCCTTTTTGTTGTATTTGTTATATTTAATACCTTTCCTTGTAATGAAACTACTTTGTATTTCCAGAATAAAATTTCCTAGTTTTCAATAATATTGAATTAGGTCTGCTACCTTTGCTATTTTTAAATTTTATTTTCTATTTGGTTTTTTACTACTTTGTTTCTATGTTCAAAGTGAGGTTTTGGTTGGAGTGACAGTCTTTGTCAGTTGTTGATGTTAGGGTCATTAATGAAACCTTGTTGCCTAAGCTTTTAAATTTAGCAGATCTCAAGCATGTCCCATGCCATCTTAAACATCTGTTTAATAAAAAAATTAATAATAAACTGAACTTCCCTGGTGGCTCAGTCAGTAAAGAATCCACCTGCAATGTGGGAGACCTGGTTTGATCCCTGGGTTGGGAAGATCCTCTGGAGGAGGGCATGGCAATCCACTCCAGTACTCTTGCCTGGAGAACCCCCATGGACAGAGGAGCCTGGCAGGTTGTAGTCCAGGGGGGCAAAGAGTCGGACACAACTGAGCGACCAAGCACAGCACAGCACAAACATATTTTAATTGGCATTATAATGTAAAAAAATAATTTGTATCTGGTATTTGGGTGTTTGTTCAATTGCTGCCCTTCTAAGTTTGTGTGAATAATGCTTAATGTGAACATCCTATAAATAAGTTTTTGCACATATCCATGTTTGTTTCCTATGGCTGGATTAAAAGTATAATTCCTTTGATGTATGAAAATACCTATTTTTTCCCACATCCTTACTAATATACTATATTATGGCTCTTAAAAATCTGCCAGTTGCAAAGTGAGAAGTGGTCTCCCTTGATATTTTAATTTATTTGATTCCTAATGAGATGGAACAGTTAATATCTTTCTTGGGACTTATTTTTGAGTTTATTTTTTGCACTGATTTTTAATCTTCCATATATGTCATGGATATATTTTCCTCGATTTGACATAGAAGTTGTTTATGTATCTCAAGTATCTTTTTTGTTTATGGTTTATTTTCCCCTTGCATTTCATAGTAAAGATAAATATAGTTTATCTTTGCAGTTTCATATAGTTCATGCTTTATTTACTTTTAAATACAAATCTTTTCCCCCTGAGGATCTTCTCTTTGGTTTGTGTTATTTAGTTTGTCTAAATGTCCAGCAAATTCAGGGTTCAGGGGGTAATAGTAAGAGTACTAGTGGGGATCTCAGCAGAAAAATTTTCAGAATCTTTAGTGTTCTGCTTTTTAACATGACAAATATTCTTTCTGCCCCTGTTTCTCTTTTATGACTTCT
>NW_011482419.1:34464-34868 GCF_000754665.1 Bison bison bison
TCTCTAACACCATAGTTCAAAAGTATCAATTCTTCAGCACTCAGCTTTCTTTCTAGACCAACTCTCACATCCATAAATGACTACTGGAAAAATCATAGTTTTGACTAGATGGACCTTTGTTGGCAAAGTAATGTCTCTGCTTACTAAGCTACTGAATACTTAGGGTTTTTTTTTTTTTTCTTTTTCTCATTCATAACTTGAGCTTGTGCAGTCTCTGTAGATGTGACCTCCATTCTATATCATCTTTCTCTCTGAAAACTATCTGTTTGTGCTCTTGTTCTCTGTGCTGCCCAGTTGTCATTAAATTGTGAATCTGTCTGTGGGTTAAGTTTCCTGAGACTGTAGAGGCAGTTGTTATTTGGCAGGTCTAGGACATTCCCCCTATTGATTTCTGTGTGGAAATG
>NW_011482419.1:34968-36079 GCF_000754665.1 Bison bison bison
GCCTGATAGTAAATATTTTAGGCTTTGTAGACCATGTGGTTTTTGCCACTGTAGTGAAAGCAGCCAGAAACAGTACATAAACGGACAAATGTGGCTGTGTTCCAGTAAAACCATATTTATATAAAAAGGAGGGATGGTGTTGGATTTGGCCTGTAGGCTGTTTGCCAGTATCAGCTCTGTGTTGTTCTGCTTTAATAACTTTTGGTCTCAAAGTTTCTGCTTAGTCATAGTTGATTCCCTCATGTTCATGACTCATCTCCCATCATAACCTCTTAAAGCAGTGTTTCACCTGTAGTCTCCACTACTGATCACCAGTTTCTGTCCATATTTCACAATTTTAAGTGTCTGAGCACACAGGTGATAGCGAAAGGATTTGCTTGGCTGTCTACATTGGTGGCTCAGTGGTAAAGAATCTGCCTGCCAATGAAGGAGACATGGTTCAATCCCTGGTCCAGGAAGATCCCCTGGAGAAGGAAATGGCAACCTGCTCCAGTATTCTTGCCTGGAGAACCCCATGGACAGAGGAGCCTGGCGGGCTACGGTCCATGGAGTTGCAAAGAATCTACATGACTTAGCTACTGAACAGCAACAACCACAAACAACTACCTTATTGCTTCAAAATAACCAACTCCACATTATATTCCTTTTCAGGGTTTATTCTTTGCAATCCAAAATTTTTTGTAAGAAATGGGCTCATTTGGATCAGTTTAAGAAGTTTACAGAACTCGACTCCATTGTGGTATTATTAATGTGATTCAGTTTATTTCTCTGATTTTCTGCATGTCATCTTGTTTCTACTTCCATCTGATTTCCTCAGTACTCTGTACTCTGGTTTCCTCTGCCTCCTAGCTACTGAATCAGTTCAGTTCAGTTGCTCAGTCATGTCCAGCTCTTTGCAACCCCATGGACTGCAGCATGCCAGGCTTACCTGTCTATCACCAACTCCCAGAGCTTGCTTAAACTCATGCCCATCGAGTCAGTGATGCCATCCAACCATTTCATGCTCTGTCGTCCCCTTCTCCTCCTGCCCTCAATCTTTCCCGCCTCAGGGTCTTTTCCAATGAGTCAGCTCTTCACATCAGGTGGCCAAAGTATTGGAGTTTCAGCTTCA
>NW_011482419.1:36294-37082 GCF_000754665.1 Bison bison bison
CTTCATTGTGTTGGCTTGCTATCTATCCTTTCAGCTTCAGTTCACATAGCTAACTATTAGTACTTTTGATAGCCCAGTTCTAATTCCTAAGAATACAAATGTGTGTGTTAACTCACTTAGCCATGTCCAACTCTTTGCCACCCCATGGACTGTAGCCCACCAAGCTCCTCTGTCCATGGGATTCTCTAGGCAAGAATACTGGAGTGGGTTGCCATCTCCTTCTCCAGGGGGTCTTTCTGACACAGAGATGGAACCCAGGTCTCCCGTATTGCAGGCAGATTCTTTACCAGCTGAGCTATAATGGAAGCCCTTATAAGTGTACCAGGCCTGACTTATCCCATTTTAGTTAGATATTTATGTACCAGCAGCAGGAGTTTTTGGGTCTTTACTTTTGTGTTCTGCAGTTGCAGTTAGTATAATTAATGCACTTAGTCTCTGTTTCTTTTACTTTGCTTCATTTCTTCTAGTTTCCATCCTTTGTTTCAGGGGTTGCAATTGCAAATGCATGCAAGGTCACCTGGGACATTTATTCCACCTGGGAATAAATGTATAAGATGGTTTTGATATTTAATTTCTTGAAACTTTGCTTTTTGTTTTGTTTTGGTTTTTGTTCTATTGATCTGCTTTTGATAGACAATGGAACAGAGAATTCTCTTAAAAGAAGAAAAGAGTTCAAATTCAATGGTAAAGAGCATTTGATGCTTCTAAGGGGGAATGTTTGGGTTTATGGTCCACTGGAACATGAACCTTTCATGCCAAAGGATGAAAGTCATTTAATTGCTCTAAAA
>NW_011482419.1:37182-41329 GCF_000754665.1 Bison bison bison
AAATTAGAAGGCAATCCAGTCATGGGTTGGCTCCTTGGCTCCTGTTGATTTTTGCCCAGTAAAAATGCAGCCCAATATTGACATAATTTCCACAAGGAGCCTGAGTTTGAGCCATTAGTTTAAATTTGTTTAAATGCTGCAGGCCAACACAGTGTGTTTATAAATAAATGTTTTTATAACCCCACAGCTTCTGCTTCTTTATAATTTTGATTTGTTTGTAGGTGTTACCTTTTTCCCATATGGTGTAAAACATGAGTGTGTTAGTTTGGCTTGTGGTTAACAGTTTTCCTTGGGTACTATTAAAACTAGGCCATAGTTTTAAACGGAATTGTATAGATTAGAATAGATTAGGAAAGAATAGATGAAGATAGAATTTAAAAATGAAAAAAATATTATCCTCCATCTGGCAAAGGGTAAGTATTTTGTGAAATTTTTGTTCCAGCTATATGTTTGTATGTATGTGTATCTTTGATCCAATGTAATTGTGTTTCTTAGTGTAGATTAGACAACTTTATAAGGCACTGCATGGAATAGTGTGAGCAAGCTGGCATCCTCTGAGCTAAATCTCTTCTATAGACAGATCTCCTTTGGCACAGTGTTTCTTAAATATCTGATGGTTGCCAGGAGCTGAGGGGATGGGGGAAATGAGGAGTTGTTACACAGGTATAGAGTTTGAATTTTGCAAGATGAAAAAGATACAGAGATTTGTTGCTCAACAGTATGAATATACTTAATGCTATTGAACTATACACTTAGAAATGGTTAAGATAGTTTAAAAAAAGAACAGGAGTAGTCCATTAAACAGAAAGTTTGCTGTCATTAGAGTATCCTTGAGTATGTTAAATATAATCTTTCAGGTTAAAAAATACCTGCATGACCATCTTTGTTACAACCTTCCATTTCCATATATTAAGAGTCAGCAAAACTATGGCCTATGGGCCCACTACTTGTTTTGTTTTGTTTTTTCTTTTACAGCCTATGAGTGACAAATGGTGTTTACATTTTTTAACAGTTGAAAAAATTCAAAAGGAGAATAACACGTTATAATGTATGAAAATTATACACAATTCAGATTTTAGTTTTATTGGAAAATGGCCACATATTCATTTATGTATTGTCTCTGCTTTTATGCTACAGTGGCAAAGTAGTTGTAACATAGACCATATGGCTTGCAAAACCTAAAATATTTACCACCTGGCCATTAAAGAGAAACTTGGAAGTTACTCTATTGCAACAGTTAGCAGTTCCCAGATCCCTCACAGCCTCATCTTTGATGGTTTTAAATGCCTAATTAGCAGCTTTATCATGTAGAGTTTCCACTTATAGTTCTGGAGATGAACTCCAGAGTGGCTATTATCATTCTATTCTAATATATGGGGGGGGGGGCGGAATTCTCACTTCCTTATCTCCTACTGTGACACTAACCAGTTCCAGCAGACTCACATTTTTGGGGAGCTTCAGTTATGGCTGGAATCCTGTTAGCAATTTCTGGTATTGTAGCCTCTTTCATTTTCAAGAAACAGACCTCTCTTGGGTCAGTGAGGCAATTTGGACCACCCATGACTATGCGTGGCCAAGTTCTAAGGTAGACAAAAGTTTCATAGGAGTCCAAATAAAGAAAATCCTGTATTTGAATAAGAAAATTAAAAACTAAAGAAAATGAAATAATTCCTCCTTTTCTCTGCTTTTTTGCCTTCTTCATTATCGAGCTTTAGTTTACTTCCTAGATTTATTTGTATTCTGCTTCCTCATAAATTTTCAGTTATTCATTACTAAACTTTGCTTATTGCACCAGTATCCTTGGCTGTACCTCATGTTTCCCAGCACTGTCATTTAATATTCAGCTCCTTCTGCTTCACTCTTTTTGCATTTCACAAAGTTTATTCCTCAGTGCAAGGATTTAAGTGACTTAACTCACCCCTGGTTAGGTAGTCAGGTTTTGAGTCATGTAATGACACAGCACTTGGGTAGTGTGTCTCACACCTGGTACATTCTGCTCTGGATGACAGGATAGGTCATATACTAAAATTCATTGCTCTCTGAGACTGCCTCATCTCCAGAGCTCTATGAGTGGAACAGGTTGCCTTGGATGAGACTGAGCATAGCCACCACTTGATTCAGGTGTGATTGTATTGCATTTCTATATCTTGGACCACTAAGCACATGTGACCCTCATCTCATTTTCTCGTTTCTAAAGATACTTCTGTTTATACTTTTCCAGCTCTTACTTAAGCAGAAATGTTGGAGAGTAAGTCTAGCCAAATGCTACAGTCTGAAGTGATATCATGAGGCCACTTTAGAAATTTCCCTGCCAATTTTAGAATTATCCACCTATCTGTGATCTTTTTGACCTCTTTAGTTTTCTCTGTTGTGATTGTACCAAAACCTAACTTCATTGGATGTGTGGTCCTGTGACAATAACTGAGTTCCTGTAGGCCCTTAACATTCTAGCCTCAGTTGTAGTGGGTCTGTCTATTCTCTGCCCCACCACCAAGTAATAACCAGGTCTAAATATTTTACTTCCTGCCAAAGTTCTGGTTATGTATCCCAACTCTACATTATTTTCTAAATTACATAGGATTTCTGGTTTCAAGAAATAAGACCTAGCACCTACGAGTGCCACCTCCCCTTTATTCATAAACACATACACTGACAGATTTCCAGTGCCCCAAAAGCTTTCTTTTAATCATATACTCACATGATATACTATTTTATGTATTTCAAGCAATTGTATTTTAGGTGAGTGTGTATTACAGGGTGCAGAAGGTGGTCAATTTTTCAATTATTTAACTCTATGGACTTTTGACTATTTAGTTTTCATTCTGATAAAGGTAACAACTAACAGAGTTCTTACCAAGTTCCAGGTACCATTCTAAATTGTACATAAACATGGCAGACACATTATACTGTGGGAAGAAAAATGTTTGCATACATGAAGAAGATAGATTAAAGAATATGTAGTCTTTTGCAAAAATAAGAACTTAAATCCATTTTTCATTTTATAACATCATTAAAAACTTTACATTGAAAATAGTTTTTAAGAAAGACACAGGTTTAGCTCAAGATACAGACATTTAACATATAGATACACAGTAAGATATCCACAGTAAGGAAGATAGAGATTTCATAGGAATCTTACAATAATGTGGCATCAAATTATATCTGTGGTGGCTCTAGGCACTTAAGCACATTGAGTTTGTAGACCTTTTCCACTGTGCTGTTGACTTGAATTAAATCAGCTATTTGATCTCCTATTCTACATTCTATTCTCTCTACTATTTTTTTTCTTCCTCCTGAATGACTTTGCCACTACCCTACTTTGATGAGGCTTTCAGCTTCAGCTTTCACTGGTAATGACCTAGTTTTCATTGTTTCTACTTAAATTCCAAAGAGTGAGAATGTAATTGGCCTAGTTTGTTTTTATTTGTGCAGTGCCTTTTCATGTTTAGGCATGTCATAAGCTGCTGGCAATGTATGGATTGGTCCCATCAACTGTGCTCAGTGGAGAGGATGTAACACTAGATAATGTGAAACAACAGCTGGTCATTAGGGCTATGCTACAGCTGTGACAATAGATAGGGTGGTGGTGTTTAGAAGGATGTGAGAGTATATTTGTAAGAGCCTGAACACTGGACACATTTAGTCCAATGGTTCTCAAACTTAGTAAACTATGATCTAATCCATGTTATTCTATGCCTATTAGAATGGTAACTGAGCACCATGTCTAGCTATAACAGAGATACAGTCATGCTTTCCAGGGTCAGCACCTTATGGTTATATCGGAATTTGCACATCATTGTCAGAAGAGAAATAACTGTCAAACCCTACTTTCCTTATTTTTTGTAGTTGCTATTATACAGCCACTACCAATTGCCTCAGTGCTTCACCCTAAGTGGGTATATATATGAGTCACAAAGGCAATTGTCTGATTAGTGGCTTTGGTACAGCATAACCTGGACTTCTAAAAGACATTGAATCCTGGTGTCTTGAGGGAATTGTGTATGATTTTTCACTTTACTGTCATATTCTAACAATTTCAAATGTTTTATATTTCTGCTGGGGGTCTGTTTCATGCGACTGTATTTCTGATACAAATTTCTGAACTATATTGGCTCTTTTTGTCTCAAGAAATGAAAAATCACTTAGC
>NW_011482419.1:41429-43360 GCF_000754665.1 Bison bison bison
ATCTCATTAACAGGGGTTTATTGTATATAAATACGTTGAACAATGTGGAATATGGGGCTTTAATGGAAATTTAAATATAGGAACATTGATTATGGGAACTGGATTCAAACATCTCTGGATTTGAACCTTAACAGCAGGTTAAAGTTCATTCATTAAGGTTTGGTTCATTATTCTTGTGCTACATCATTGACATCACTCAGCTACTCTGCATTTGCTATTCCTCCTAGGTCAGTGCTTCTCTATCAGAGCTGTACATTAGAATCAACTGAGGAACTTTAAAAATAAACCAGGGTAGAATACTGTGATTTAGTTGCCTTGGGCATCAGTATTTTTAAAGTCCCTTATTATTGTTCATACTTCTTTTGCTATTCACTGACTTCTCAACCTTTATTTTTCTACCTTCCAGCTTCTGTACTTGTGGGTATTCATGCATTGTATTTACCTTGTAAATTAGCCTTCTCTTGGCCTTCATGCACTCCCTTAGAAGCTCTTAGAGAAGAGTCTATGGACATGACAGCAAAGTTAAAGTACCTAATGCAAGAGTAAAATTTTCTGTAAAATTCCAAATAGCAAATATATGAGGCTTGTGGGCCACACAGTCTGTTGTAGCTATTCACTCAGGGAATCAATCAGAGACAGCAAATGCAAAATTTGTCTGCAGCCAGGTTTGACCCATTGGCTATAGTTTGCTGACCCCTGTTCTGTTCCTTCCTTGTTCATAGCAAATCTTGTTTTATTCTTTTGCAGTGTCTACTTAGCTGCTGATCTCCAATTCATCATTAACTTGAATTTAAGAATTACTTTGTAAAATTCTGCTTCATTTAAAAAAAAATAAACTCACTTAAGAATAGTTATTGTAAATAGCATCTGATTTATAAATTCATTTGGTAAGAATTAACATGCTTGTAACAGTTCTTCTAGAGACATCTAGTCAAGTTTTTTTTTTATGTCCTAATAATCATAATTTTCATCACATAGATTCCCTCCAATATTTGTTATGTTATTCCTTAGGAATTTTATGCCATATGTAGCCACAATTTTCTATTAATTTTAATAGCTGGTTATTTTTCCTAGCTTATTTCAAAATGGAAGTACTTTTTTTTCCTGGTTATAATATAGAGAGGTACTATTATTTTATAACCAATTCAGATAATACAAGGATATAAATAATGCAGTTAAGATAAGCTGTAATCCCATCATTCAACTAAAATCACTGTTAAATTTTTGGAGTATAGACATGAATGTCTTTGATGTTATTGAGCACATATTTTCTCTAATTATGCCTCCTGTTCAGATTCTGTCTTGATTAAACAATTTCATGATTGTAATTTGGCTACTAACAAAGAATATGCTCCTTGTGTGGAAATAAATATTCTGGTTAGATAGATGGGTATGTTTCTTGTAGTAAATTAAATTGGCATGTTGAAGATTATTTACCTCTCATTATATGTTAGCTATGATGATTATCCTTGTAATTTATCTTTGTACAGTTGACTAATTGTTTCCTTAACAAGCATAATTTTTAGTCACAGAAGTTGCAATGGATTCTTTCAGGGCCCTTAAGCCTGGTTTCTTTCCATGGAAAAGAGCATGACAAAAGACTGAGTGTCGACATGTCCCTGGCAGCAGGCATGAACGTAAGTATGCATTTGGAGAAGTATTGGAGAATATGGTAAAAATCAGTGTTAAAGCTTGTTAGGAGAAACTCCCTCATTTTCTAGTTGTACCTAGAGAATTACTTTAGTCAATTCAGATACAGCAGCATGTATATGCTTTGTCTTGTTCCTGAGGCACAATTGCTGGAGGTTGGCTACAGTGGGCCACCAAAGGATTTTTACCCTTGTTGAAGTCATTCAGCTGATAGCTTACGGTGAACAGTGCTGAAGTTCGTGGTCTCCAAAGGAGAGGAATTCACTCTGGGACCAAAGATG
>NW_011482419.1:43460-45261 GCF_000754665.1 Bison bison bison
AGATAAAAAGAATACCTCAAGATTGTAAGAGTTCCACCACACCCTTTCCCAAGGCATACATCCTGAGATAACTTCCATACAAGATTAGCCAGGGCACAAGATTAGCCAGGGAGGATGGTTCCAGGAAAGATACACTGTTGATGTATAATCAAGGGTACAAGTCTTAAGAAACAGGTTCCCAGGCAAGATTTTTTACAATTACAATCACTAACATAGAGTCTAAGAAAGGCATAGCCATGAGTAAGCTGCATTATTGTGCTGTGTAATCATTAGTTCCAGACCTAAAGAAAGACCAGGTCTCAAGCGAGATATATTGTTGCAGTACCTGTTGCAATACCTGTTCAGGGGCTTAAAAGAAGCATCTCCTACATGACTAAGGAAAAAGATTGTGAAAAAGAAAGAATGTTCACCTCCTCCTTAAAGGGGCCTTGACTCCCTATCAACCAGTCTCAGTTAACTCTCTCACAACTAGAGAGGATTACATGAAATATTTGTAATTGAAAAGTATGCATACCTGCTTTTAGTAGCCTGGAACTTGATAGTAATGTCATTAACTGAAAGTTGGATATAAGCTATTTTAACTGCAAATAACAATTTAATATCTAAAAAGAACTATCACTAAGAAGAAGAGTGTCTCACTGGGAACAAGTTTAGGAAACAAATATACTTTTTTTTTTTCTTTTAGGGTAGAAACGAGCCCTCTCAAAAACAAAACAAGACAAACCTGCCTAGCTGGGAAAGTGCATTATTTTGCTTAAACACCAGCTTGACATTTTGTTCTAAGTCAGAAATAGTTACTAAGTTGTAAGTTATATGATAGATGTAGCCTCATTTATTGATAGTTCTAATCCAGTGATTTAATTATAACCAAAAAATCTACTTGTTAAAATGTAAATATATTTAATCTTGGTTGTAAAATGCATTTTGAAACATCAAGGAAAACACAGGTGGCCTGTATGATTTGGCTACTTAATATCAAAAAATGGATGATGTGTTGGGAGTCACTAGATCACAGGATTCAGCATAAGGTTATGGCTAAGATAGTAAGGATATGTAGCCTTTCTAAAATTAGCATAAGGAATTTTATGGAGAAATCCTATGCAGGCTTCCCTCTGCTTTCTCCCTCCCCTGAGCAGTCACACAGAGCATCCCCAGCAATAGAAGCACAGTAACACGTGTGCAGTGTTTCTGCCAGGGAAGCCTGTTATGCAACTCAGCAACCAAGGCTTTTATTGTGTGCTGGTCATGTAGGCCCTTTCTGATTAGCATGTACCAAAATTCCAGACTTCCAGAAGGAAAGTAAATATTCACTGTGATCCACTATAATATATATAAATTATATAATATATATAATATATAAATTTATATATATAAATTATATAATATATATAAATATCCATTATTTTTATAAGCAATTTAGGCATAGTGAGCCACCCTTATCAGTTAGGGAAAGTTTGCTATCCGTGTAGGGAACTGTTTACCAGTAAAGTTTCCTGGTGCCACCCAAGGGCCAGCCATGCAAGCAGGCCATTCTGAGTAGTTTCCTGAAGACTGCTTTCCCTTTAGTAGTTTTAGGCCTGCTATGTTAACTCTTTTCTGTGTACTTGGGCTGAATCTATAATAATAGATCAAAATTAGAGCATTCAATAATTGATCACATTCAGACTCAGCTTAAGGGAAGAAAGAGGGCCCGATAAGAGTGAGTTTAAATATATGATTTCTGTTCTCTTTGGGACATGTAAAATTTTTTGATGAGTGTTTTAGGTTATGTCAAAGGGTGACTTAAGCTTACTTGTATTTT
>NW_011482419.1:45361-46450 GCF_000754665.1 Bison bison bison
CTATTTCACATATGATAATATACATGCTTCAATGCTATTCTCTCAAATCATCCCACTCTCACCTTCTCCCACAGAGTCCAACAGTCTGTTTTCTACATCTGTGTCTCTTTTGCTGTCTCGCATTATAGGGTCGTCATTACCATCTTTCTAAATTCCATATATATGCATTAATATACCATATTGGTGTTTTACTTTCTGACTTACGTCAATCTGTATAATAGGCTCTAGTTTCATCCACCTCATTAGAACTGATTCAAATGTATTCTTTTTAATAGCTGAGTAATATTCCATTGCGTGTATGTACCACTGCTTTCTTATCCATTCGTCTGCTGATGGACATCTAAGTTGCTTGCATGTCCTGGCTATTGTAAACAGTGCTGTTATGAACATTGGGATGCACGTGTCTCTTTCAATTCTGGTTTCCTCGGTGTGTATGGCAAGCAGTGGGATTGCTGGGTCGTATGGCAGTTCTATTTCCAGTTTCTTAAGGAATCTCCACACTGTTCTCCATAGTGGCTGTACTAGTTTGCATTCCCACCAACAGTGTAAGAGGGTTCCTTTTTCTCTGTACCCTCTCCAGCATTTATTGTTTGTAGACTTATTAATAGCAGCCATTCTGACTGGCATGTGATGGTACCTCATTGTGGTTTTAATTTGCATTTCTCTGATAATGAGTGATGTTGAGCATCTTTTCATGTGTTTGTTAGCCATCTGTATGTTTTCTTTGGAGAAATGTCTGTTTAGTTCTTTGGCCCATTTCTTGATTGGGTTGTTTATTTTCTGGAATTCAGCTTCAGGAGCTGCTTGTATATTTTTGAGATTAATTCTTTGTCACTTGCTTCATTTGCTATTATTTTCTCCCATTCTGAAGGCTGTCTTTTCACCTTACTTATAGTTTCCTTCATTGTGCAAAAGCTTTTAAGTTTAATTAGGTCCCATTTGTTTACTTTTTCTTTTATTTCCATTACTCTTGGAGGTGGGTCATAGAGGATCCTGCTATGATTTATGTCAGAGTCTTTTGCCTATGTTTTCCTCTAGGAGTTTTAGTTTCTGCTCTTACATTTAGATCTTTAATCCATTTTGAGTTTA
>NW_011482419.1:46550-51095 GCF_000754665.1 Bison bison bison
GTTTGCTAGAATTTTGTTAAGGATTTTTACATCTATGTTCATCAGTGATATTGGCCTGTAGTTTTCTTTTTTTGTGGCATCTTTGTCAGGTTTTGGTATAGGGTGATGGTGGCCTCATAGAATGAGTTTAGAAGTTTACCTTCCTCTGCAATTTTCTGGAAGCGTTTGAGTGGGATAGGTGTTAGCTCACCTCTAAATTTTTGGTAGAATGCAGCTGTGAAGCCATCCGGTCCTGGGCTTTTGTTTGTTGGAAGATTTTTTTTTTTTAATTTTATTTTATTTAACTTTACAATATTGTCTTGGTTTTGGGAAGATTTCTGATTATGGTTTCAATTTCCGTGCTTGTGATGGGTCTGTTAAGATTTTCTATTTCTTCCTGGTTCAGTTTTGGAAAGTTGTACTTTTCTAAGAATTTGTCCATTTCTTTCAAGTTGTCCATTTTATTGGCATATAGTGGCTGATAGTAGTCTCTTATGATCCTTTGTATTTCTGTGATGTCTGTTGTGATTTCTCTATTTTCATTTATAATTTTCTTGATTTGATTCTTCTCCCTTTGTTTATTGATGAGTCTGGCCAATGCTTTGTCTATTTTGTTTCTTTTCTCGAAGAATGAGCTTTTAGCTTTGTTGATTTTTGCTATGGTCTCTTTGTTTCTTTTGCATTTATTTCTGCCCTAATTTTTGTGATTTCTTTCCTTCTACTAACCCTGGGGTTCTTCATTTCATCCTTTTCTAGTTGCTTTAGGTGTAGAGTTAGGTTATTTATTTGATTTCTCTCCTGTTTCTTGAGGTAGGCTTGCATTGCTATGAACCTTCCCATTAGCACCGCTTTTGCTGAATCCCATAGGTTTTGGGATGTTGTGTTTTCATTTTCATTCGTTTCTATGCATATTTTGATTTCATTTTTTATTATTTCTGTGATTTGTTGGTTATTTAGAAGCGTGTTGTTTAGCCTCCATATGTTTGTATTTTTAATAATTTTTTTTCTGTAGTGGACATCTAATCTGACCGCATTGTGATCAGAAAAGCTGCTTGAGATGATTTCAATATTTTTGAATTTACCAAGGCTAAATTTATGGCCCAGGATATGATCTATCCTGGAGAAGGTTCTGTGTGTACTTGAAAAAAAGATGAAATTCTTTGTTTTAGGGTGAAATGTCCTATAGATATCAATTAGGTCTAACTGGTCCATTGTATCATTTAAAGTTTGTGTTTCCTTGCTAATTTTCTGTTTAGTTGATCTATCCATAGGTGTGAGTGGAGTATGAAAGTCTCCCACTATTGTGTTACTGTTAATTTCCCCTTTCATATTTGTTAGCATTTGCCTTACATGTTGCAGTGCTCCTATGTTTGGTGCATATATATTTATAATTGTTAAATCTTCTTCTTGGATTGATCCTTTGATGATTATGTAGTGTCCTTCTTTGTCTTTTTTTCATGGCCTTTATTTCAAAGCCTATTTTATCTGATATGAGTATTGCTACTCCTGCTTCCTTTTGTTCTCCATCTGTGTGAAATATCTTTTTCCAGGTCTTCCCTTTCAGTCTGTGTGTATCCCTAGGTTTGAGGTGGGTCTCTTGTAGACAGTATATATAGGGGTCTTGTTTTTGTATCCATTCACCCAGCTTTTGTCTTTTTTCGTTGGGGCGTTCAACCCATTTACATTTAAAGTAATTATTGATAAGTATGATCCCATTGCCATTTACTTTGTTGTTTTGGGTTCGAGTTTATACACCCTTTCTGTGTTTCCTGTCTAGAGAAGATCCTTTAGCATCCGTTGAAGAGCTGGTTTGGTGGTGCTGAATTCTCTGAGCTTTTGCTTGTCCATAAAGGTTTTAATTTCTCCTTCATATTTAAATAAGATCCTTGCTGGGTACAGTAATCTGGGTTGTAGGTTTTTTTCTTTCATCACTTTAAGTATGTCCTACCATTCAGGTATTTTCTCATGCCCTTTCTTTTTGCCTTCTTCTGGGACTCCTATGATTCTAATGTTGGGGCGTTTAATGTTGTCCCAGAGGTCTCTGAGGTTGTTCTCGTTTCTTTTAATTCTTTTTTCCTCTCTGCTTCATTTATTTCCACCATTCTATCTTCCACCTCACTTATATATATTTCTTCTGCCTCAGTTATTCTACTGTTGGTTCCTTCTAGAGTGCTTTTGATCTCAGTTATTGCATTATTCATTATTGATTGACTCTTTTTTATTTCTTCTAGGTCCTTGTTAAACTTTTCTTGCATCTTCTCAATTCTTGTCCCCTGACTATTTATCTGTAACTCCATTTTGTTTTCAAAATTTTGGATCATCTTTGTCATTATTCTGAATTCTTTTTCAGGTAGACTCCCTATTTCCTCCTTTTTTGTTTGGTTTGGTGGGTTTTTATCATGTTCCTTTACCTGCTGAATATTTCTCTGCCTTTTCATCTTGTTTAGATTGCTGTGGCCTTTCTGTATGCTGGAAATTTTTGGTTCCTTTTTATTGTGGAAGAATTTTTGGTTCCTCTTTATTCTTCCTTGTGGACGGGGTTGGACGTGTGGCTTGTCAAGGTTTCCTGGTTAGGGAAGCTTGCACCAGTGTTCTGGTGGGTGGAGCTAGATCTCTTCTCTCTGGAGTGCAGTGAAAGGTCCAATAGTGAGTTTTGAGGTGTCTATGGGTTTGGTGTGACTTTTCACAGCCTGTATTTTTGTTCCCAGGGTTATGTTCCTGTTTTGTTGCAGAATTAGCGTGGTATGTCTTTCTCTTAAACTTGTTGGCTCTTGGGTGGAGCTTGCTTTCAGTATAGGTATGGAGGCTTTTGGATGAGCTTTTGTCGATTAATGCTCCCTGGAGTCAGGAGTTTTCTGGTGTTCTCAAGTTTTGCATTTAGGCCTCCTGCCTCTGGCTTTCAGTCTTATGCTTATAGTAGCCTCAAGACTTCTCCATCCATCAAGCACTGATGATAAAACATCTAGGTTAATGGTGAAAAGATTCTCCACAGTGAGGGCCACCCAGAGAGGTTCACAGAGTTACATGAAGAAGAGAAGATGGAGGAGGGAGATAGAGGTGACCAGGAAGAGAAGAGGGGGAATCAAAAGGGGAGAGAGCAGTCTAGCCAGTAATCAACTCCCGATTTGCTCTCCACAGTCTGGAACACTCAGAGAGTTTCATGGAGTTCCACAGAGAACAGTAGACAGAAGAAGGCGATAGAGGTGACCAGGAGGAGAGGAGGGGGGAGTCAAAAGGAGAGAGATCAGTCTAGCCTGTGATCAGTTCCCTAAGTTTTCTCCACAGCCCACAACACCCAAAGAGATTCACAGAGTTAAGTAGAGAAGAGAAGGGGGAGGAAGGAGATAGAGGTCATCTGGGGGAGCAAAAGGAGAGTCAAAAGGGGAGAGAACAATCAAGCCAGTAATCACACTCTTAAGTAAAAATGGGTACAGAAAATTGGATTCTTAAGGGTACAGAATTGATAAGAAATACCAAAAAACTAGATTAAAAATCTAGAGTAGAGTTTAGACTCTCAAAAATACAATATTTTTTTTTAAATCACAAAAGGTATATAAAAAAATGAAATTTGCTTTAAAAATAGGATCTGCTTTTTTTTAAATAGTAGGTTTTAAAAATGAAAATTAAAGGAGTAATAAATAACTTTCAAAAAATTGAAAAATGATAATAGTAAAATATATCTAGGGATTTCTCTGGCACTGTTGAGGGCAGTGTGTGGTCAGTTCAGTTTCAGGTAATTCTTTGTTCCACCTATACTTCTTCTCAAGGTCTATAGGTCCCTTCCAGTGTAGCCAGTGCTAACGATAGAGTTTTAATCTGTTGCACCTGTCAGTTCCAAAGCAGTTCCCTCTTCTTTATTTTGGCTTCCTCTGTTTGCAAGTCTCTTCAGTATCTAACTTCCGCCCTGACACAAGGGGGCGAAGGTGGTCATTTATTTGAGCTTACTTGTTCAATTGTGCTGTTGGGAGGGATGAACATTGCAAACAAATATCACTGGTGTGTTTGGGGAGTGCTTGCAGTGTCTTGGCCACACTGGGTTTGCCCTCACTCACGGCATGTGTGCTTTCTCGGTCTACACTGCTCAGGCTCCAGGTTGCTCTGCTGGGGAACTGTCTGAGGTGGGCCAGAGCACTTCCCAGGTCTAAGCCGCTCAGGTTCAGGTTCCCGGGTACTCCACAAATGCACAGACTGTGTTCGACCTGCGTTTTGTGCCCTTCCCAGGTCTGAGCAGCTCAGGCGACCAGGTGCTTGGCAAGCGCACTCTCCCCATGTACAGACCAGGTGCTTGGCGAGCACACTCTCCCCAGGTACAGTGTGTCTTATCACCTTCCCGGTCCCAGCTCCTTGGTTTCCTGGGTGCGTTGTCTCAGGTGTGCCATGTGTCTCCTCTGGAGAGTTGATCTCTGGCTGCGAGCCTCCTGGCTGATGTCAGTCGTCCAGGATCCCTGGAAGACTTGGTTAGCAACTGGAAGCCTGCTTGTAGTTTGGTAGGGAATGCTGTCTCTGGGGACAAGTTTGCCCCTTTCCGTCTCTGGCTGCCACCACCACCACCACCACTGGCGGGGG
>NW_011482419.1:51267-53067 GCF_000754665.1 Bison bison bison
GCTATCTCACATTAGCTCCCTCAGGTTGCCCTCAGGGCATTCAGGCCCGACCTTACCCTAAGCAGTGCAGCCGGTGCCTCCCTGTTCAGTCCCCACTTGCTGGTGGCAGACGCAAACATCTGGGGTACTTCTCCGCTGGGAGTTGCCATTAGGCACATAATCTGTGAGTTTTATTTATTTATTTTTTTCCTCCCGTTTATGTTGCCCTCTGAGATTCCAAGACTCCCCACAGACCTGCCAGTGAGGTTTCCTGCTGTTTGGAAACGTCTCCTCTTTTAAGACTCACTCCCCAAGACTCTTTTGTCTCTCTTTTTATCTTTTATATTTTGTCTTACCTCCTTTTGAAGACAATAGGCTGCCTTTCTGGGGGTCTGGTGTCCTCTGCCAGCATTCAGAAGTTGTTTTGTGGTATTTGCTCAGCGTTCAAATGATCTTTCGATGAATTTGTGGGGGAGAAAGTGGTCTCCCCATCCTATTCCTCTACCATCTTAGGACAACAAAATCTTTTATATATTGACTATTTTTTTCCTTCCCTTTTTCCTCATCATACTGTTGCAAATAGTTAACTGAGAGAAGTATGTTAATTTTAAAAATTGGGTGTCATTCCTTCCCCACACATTAATTTGGAAACTGGTCTTCAAGGAACCATTCTTTATGAAAGAAACCCAAGGGAATAGTAAAGTTTTGTTCTATGGTTTCTCATGAATTTAATTAGAAAACTGAGAGTTACAACAGTTTAAAGTAACAGGCCTCTCCATTTCAGAAGATTTAAAAACTGATTGTGCTAGATGGGCATAATTCAAGCAATACTATTTTTTTCCCTTATCAGAAATTGAAGAACTTGCTATAACCCCTTTGATGCATTTTTCTGCATCAAAATTTAAAATGTTGACGTTTGTCTAGACACAGAATGTTCACATTATCTTTTTTTTAAAAAAGTTTTTAAAAATTTATTTTTCAGTTGGAGGATACTTGCTTTACAATATTGTGTATATTAGTTATCTTTTGAGACAGGTGTAAATAAGTAATTATTATTTCTTCTGGAGTGTTTGGTTTCTTTGATTTTTTTTTTTCTTAATGAAGACATACTATGTTGGGAAAAACTCAGTAATTTAGTTAGTTGGTAGGTTGACAGTGAGAGATTGATACTGTTCTGACACTAGCTTGCTGACTCTCTGACACCACCTGGCTTTAATTAAATTCTGATGCTAACTACCTCAAATTAACACCTGATCCAAAAAGTGTTTGTCAAGACCTCATTCCCTTTATTAATTCTTAGGGCAACCTAACCTTCTGACTAGTGAGCTAAATTTAGGGATTCCTGTGACCATCTTGGGTTTGTTAATTTGGGAGAATAATTTCCAAAACTCCCTGAAAGTACTATACTTATATTTACAGTCTTATTATAAAGGATACAACTCAGGAGCAATCAAGTGAAAAAGATACATAGGACAGAGTCTTGGAGTTTCCATGCCATCGCCCCTTGGGCTCAGGATATGTCACCTTCTTGGCACATCAAAGTGTTCACCAACCAGGGAGCTCCTTGAGCTCTGGGTTTCTAGAGTTTTATTTCGGTCTTATTGGCCACTTAGTTCAGCCTCCAACCCCTTTCCTCTCTCTGCAGGTCTTAGAGGATAGGGCTGAAAGTTCCAACAATCTACTAGTACGCTTGGTTTTCCTGGCATGGCACTTCCCTCTCTCTGGAAACTAAGAGCCCATTTTGAGTCACTTTGTTAGCATAAATTCAGGTGTGCTCAAAAGGGACTTCTTATGAATAACAAAAGAACATACCATCACTCA
>NW_011482419.1:53318-54575 GCF_000754665.1 Bison bison bison
AACAGGGTTTAAAGACCAGATTTATTATACATTTTTATATTTTATCTCTATTTTTGTAAAGTTTTTGTTACAAGCAGCACAAATGATAGATCCAATGAGGGGATCATAATTTTCAAGGCTACAGAGGATCGTAGGCTGTAAGGCAGTAAGGGAGGTAAGAATTTTACTGGAAACCAGCCAAAGGAACTGGTGAATGGCTGACCCTCTGGCATGGTAACTAGGAGGCCACCAGGAAATGGAGGAATCTGGAGAAATCCTTTATTTATTTTTTAAATAGGGCATATTCTGCATTTTTTTTTCCTTTGGCCACTCAGCATGGCTTGTAGGATATTAATGCCCCAAATAAAAGTGAAAGTGAAGTCGCTCAGTCGTATCTGACTGTTTGTGACCCCATGGACTGTAGCCTACCAGGCTCCTCCATCCATGGGCTTTCCCAAACAAGAATACTGAAGTGGGTTGACATTTTCTTCTCCAGGAGATCTTCCCGGCCAAGGGATTGAACCCGGGTCTCCTGCATTGCAGGCACACGCTTTACCATCTGAGCCACCAGGGAAGTCCATTTTAATGCCCCACCCAGGGATCAAACTCAGGTCCTTGGCAGTGAAAGCACAGAGTCCTAACCACTGGACTTCCAGTTCTTGTTGTTATTCAGTCATTCAGTCATGTCCGACTCTTTGCAACCCCATGGACTGCAGCATGCCAGGCTTCCCTGTCCTTGACCATCTCCTGGAGCTTGCTCAAACTTAGGTCCGTTGAGTTGGTGATGCCATCCAACCATCTTGTCTTCTGTGGTCCCCTTCTCCTCTGGCCTTCAATCTTTCCCAGCATCAGGGTTGGCTCTTTGCATCAGGTGGCCAAAGTATTGGAATTTCTGCTTCAGCATCAGGCCTTCCAATGAATATTCAGTGTTGATTTCCTTCAGGATTGACCAGTTTGATTTCCTTGCTGTCCCAGGGACTCTCAAGAGTGTTCTCCAACACCACAGTTCAAAAGCATCAGTTCTTCAGTGCTTAGCCTTCTTTATGGTCCAACTCTCACATCCATACATGACTACTGGAAAAACCATAGCTTTGACTATGTGAACCTTTGTTGGCAAATTGATGTCTCTGCTTTTTATTTTTTTTTTAATTTTATTTTTAAACTTTACATAATTGTATTAGTTTTGCCAAATATCAAAATGAATCCACCACAGGTATACATGTGTTCCCCATCCTGAACCCTCCTCCCTCCTCCCTCCCCATACCATCCCTCTGGGTC
>NW_011482419.1:54747-56024 GCF_000754665.1 Bison bison bison
GTATAATAGGCTCCAGTTTCATCCACCTCATTAGAACTGATTCAAATGTATTCTTTTTAATGGCTGAGTAATACTCCATTGTGTATATGTACCACAGCTTTCTTATCCATTCATCTGCACGTGTCTATGCTTTTTCATATGCTGTCTAGGTTTGTCTTTGCTTTTCTTCCAAGGAGCAAGTGTCTTTTAATTTCATGGCTGCAGTCACCATTCACAGTGATTTTGGAGCCCAAGAAGATAAAGTCTGTCAGTGTTTCCATTGTTTCCCCGTCTATTTGCCCATGAAGTGATAGAATTGGATCTTAGTTTTTTGAATGTTGAGTTTTAAGCCAGCTTTTTCACTATCCTCTTTAACCTTCATGAAGAGGCTCTTTAGTTCCTCTTCACTTTCTGCCATAAGGGTGGTGTCATCTGTGTATCTGTGGTTATTGGTATTTCTTCCAGCAATCTTGATTCCAGTTTGTGCTTCATCCAGCCCAGGATTTTGCATGATGTACTCTGCATATAAGTTAAATAAACAAGGTGACAGTACCTTGAGGTACTCCTTTCTCAATTTGGAACTAATCTGTTGTTCCATTACAGTTCTAACTGTTGCTTTCTGACCTGCATACAGATTTCTCGGGAGGCAGGTAAGGTGGTCTGGTATTCACATCTCTTGAAGAATTTTCCATAATTTGCTGTGATCCACATGGTCAAAGGCTTTGGTATAGTCAATAAAGCATAAGTAGATGTTTTTCTGGAATTCTGTTGCTTTTTCTATGATCCAGTGGATGTTGGCAATTTGATCTCTGGTTCCTCTGCCTTTTCTAAATCCAGCTTGAATATCTGGAAGTTCTCGGCTCATGTACTGTTGAAGCCTGGCTTGGAGAATTTTGAGCATTGCTTTGCTAGCGTGTGAGATGAGTGCAATTGTGTGGCAGTTTGAGCATTCTTTGGCATTGCCTTTCTTTGGGATTGGAATGAAAACTGACCTTTTACAGTCCTGTGGCCACTGCTGAGTTTTCCATATTTGCTGGCATATTGAATGCAGCACTTTCACAGCATCATCTTATAGGATTTGAAATAGCTCAACTGGAATTCCATCACCTCCACTAGCTTTGTTCGCAGTGATGCTTCTTTTGCACAGTGGTCTTTAAACTAATGTTCTAATAAGAGGTTTTCTTTTTAAAGCTATCTTCACTCATTTTGGAGAAGGCAATGGCACCCCACTCCAGTACTCTTGCCTGGAAAATCCCATGGATGGAGGAGCCTGGTAGGTTGCAGTCCATGGGGTCGCT
>NW_011482419.1:56124-56833 GCF_000754665.1 Bison bison bison
ACCATATACATTGCGACCTAGAGGCTTAAATTCCAATTATTAGAAGTTCCAAGGAACCTACTTTTGTCCATTAGATGTTCTTGCTAAAATTATTATAAGTCTGGGTCAGGAATCCTTTCAGTCATAAACACAGCCTTTTTCACAATATCTCTAGATGAATTTTGTCCTTTTTTACTTCATGTTGTTGATCATCATCCATTCCTTTCTCTTGGAATCATGATACCATGGCAGCCTGGCATCATTTCCAGTTTATTTCACTTTGTAGAAGCTTAAAAGTCTGTTGAAGTAATGTTAAGTGTCTGGCTTAAGTTCTGCTTGAGGGGTTCCTTTGAACCAGAATGTTCCCTCTGATGTTAGACTAAATCTAGTGATCCAAGCCCAAGGGATCAGTATATCTTGTAGAAATTTTAGTGACTGATCTATAATTGGTAATTAGATACTTTTGGTTCTATTATTTTATGGTTAAGAGATTATATGATATGTCTGTCAGTACCCAGGATTGAACAGTTGGCATATCATACAAGCTTTGCAACTTGGGTCTGAAATTACATTGTAATTTAGGGTATAGACTTACCTACTTTCAACATCTTTAATACCAATGAATTTCTACCAGAGTCATGGAACTCAAAGGTATATAGTAGAATATGTAGGCATCTGTTAAGAATTAACACCTGAGACTCAGATTAGATTGGAATAACATAAGGTGGCC
>NW_011482419.1:56933-57550 GCF_000754665.1 Bison bison bison
ATGCATTGGAGAAGGAAACGGCAACCCACTCCAGTATTCTTGCCTGAAGAATCCCAGGGACGGGGGAGCCTGGTGGGCTGCTGTCTACGGGGTCGCACAGAGTCGGACACGACTGAAGCGACTTAGCATAGCATAGCATAGCATCACTCATTTATTCTTTTTGATTGGCTTTTTATTCAACTTGTATGCATTAAATGCCTCTTGTACCATGGATATAGTTCATAATTTATACATGCAGTAGGTTCTAGGTTTTCTCCAAGAGATGAGAAGCTAGGGGATGTTTAATAAAGTACATGGTACATAGAAAGGAAGGTTACCTAACAGTATAGAAGATATGAAGCCAAGATAAGAAGAGAGAGGAGGACTTTGCAACATTGAACTTCAGGGGAATTTTATCACCAAATTTGTATCCTAAGGCAGAATCCATATTTGGGGCCAAGTAACCAGTACTTTGGCCGCCTCATGCAAAGAGTTGACTCATTGGAAAAGACTGTGATGCTGAGAGGGATTGGGGGCAGGAAGAAAAAGGGACGACAGAGGATGAGATAGCTGGATGGCATCACTGACTCGATGGACGTGAGTTTGAGTGAACTCTGGGAGTTGGTGATGGACAAGGA
>NW_011482419.1:58907-59776 GCF_000754665.1 Bison bison bison
GTCTCCATCTGAGTTTTTTCATCATTCTATTTTGTGTCAATTCTACCCAGTTTTTTGTTTTTCCCAGCTGCTATTATATATTTTTTTCCTGTCAGCTGTACCATAAAGATGTCATATGATATATATATATACATACATGGACTTTTTAACAGGAAAATTTACATGTTAAAATTAATATGCAGGGTGATTTTAATCAGAGTATGCATAACAGAAGAGCTAGAGCAGAAACAGTACTATGTTTCATGATCTGTGCTTTCTTGCATGCCTGTTGCTGCAAATTGCTTGTGTTCTTGGTTGAGATAGTTTTATCAAAGTAATATTCATGATATGTTTCACAACTATCATATTCATAGTCCTCTGTCTTGCCATGTGTTTTTGCATACCTTAAACAGGACCCCTTGTCATACACAAGTCATTCAATTCCAGGTTCTAAAAATTATCAGTATTGGCATATAACATGTGACTCTGGACTATACATCAGAATACTTGGCTCTTAGTTTGAAATTAAAATTCATGCCTAGTATAATTTAACAGTTTAAAGCATTTTGTTCCTTTCACAAATAATGATACAATGAAAACATGATCCATGTTTCCTTCTGTGAGTGTTTCTATATGGTTTTCCTATGTTAGTATCTTTGCGAAAGTTGGTAAAAATATGAACAATTTTTATTAAAGGTCATCTTCATTGCCCATCCAGAAACGTTTTAGTGTATATACTACAGTGTTCTTATTTAACCATTTTATAGTTGCTTAAGTAATTTTCTTCAAAATATACGAAACTGTGGATTCTTTAACCTGTATTTTAGCACTATACCACAAAAGTTATCCCCAAGTTTTCCTTGCACCTCAGGGGTCTCAATAAGGATATT
>NW_011482419.1:60680-62173 GCF_000754665.1 Bison bison bison
CCACTCCAGTGTTCTTGCCTGGAGAATCCCAGGGGTGGGGGAGCTTGGTGGGCTGCCGTCTACAGGGTCGCACAGAGTCGGACACGACTGAAGCGATTTAGCAGCAGTAGCAGCAGCAGGGAGGAATAAGTTCAAGTCTATATCTATTACTCAAAGAATAATTTCCCCCCATTATACAATGTATTAAACATTATGAAAGGCATAAGTATTCATTGTAAAAATTTGAAATAAAATATCTTAGCACAATTAAAAGAATATCCAAAACCACTCTGATTTTTGGTTCATTTCTTTTTAGTATGTGTATATATGCTGATAACATTTTTAAATAGCTCTTAAATTAACAAACTATTTCCCTGTCTTTAAATGTGAACGCATACTAATCTCAATTGAGCCATGATTTTTTTGTATAACATCTACCTCTTTTTTAGACATTAGAATTATTTTAAGTTTTTTAAAAACTAAAATCTGAACATTATCAATGCAGTTAACATACTTATGGAAATATCTTGTGTACATATCTCCCTGATAATTTCTTTTATTATAAACTGGTTAGAAACCTGATTATTTTCTGTTTGTTTTGTACCTCTTGATAAGCTGAAAACAAGAGGTCAAGTGTAAAGTAATTAGACCCTTATTCAAGAAACAGATGTTGTCCATATAACCCTACATCCTTTCACAATTTAGTCTCACCTCTGACAAAGGTAATCATTCTGTGCCCTGCTGTCATCTACTGTCTTTGGCCTTCCTCTTTCAGTCCTATGTTATGAGATGCCTCTGTCCCTTTGACTTTCACTGGTTGATAACACTTTTAATGGTTGAAAGATTATTTTAACCTTTTAATGTTTTCCTAGCACTTTCTGCCAAATATGACTAATCCTTCTCAAATACTGCTTTATCATATCTTACCTATTTGTTCTATTCCACACAGCAGTCTATTTCTTTTGTAACAGTCTTTGGATAGCAGTAGTTCACATTAGCAGAGCACATGGTGTTATACACTTTCTGTGTGTGCTTTGACTTAGTTTTAATGGTGAGGAAGTAAAGCTAATATCTCTTTTTTTTTTTCAGCTTCAATAATTGAGGTCAGTTAAACTTGGTAACATTGCTCCCCAGTTGTCACAGAGTGACTCAAGCAGTTCATCCCTAGAGTCTTGACTCTGTAGACTCCCTCTCATCATCAGTGATGGTTTCAGTTTCAGTTCAGTTGCTCAGTCGTGTCCGACTCTTTGCAACCCCATGAATCGCAGGACGCCGGGCCTCCCTGTCCATCACCAACTCCCGGAGTTCACTCAGACTCAGGTCCATCGAGTCGGTGATGCCCTCCAGCCATCTCATCCTCTATCGTCCCCTTCTTCTCCTGCCTCCAATCCCTCCCAGCATCAGAGTCTTTTCCAATAAGTCAACTCTTTGCATGAGGTGGCCAAAGTACTGGAGTTTCAGCTTTAGCATCAGTCCTTCCAATGAATACCCATGACCGGTCTGATTTAGGAAGG
>NW_011482420.1:0-555 GCF_000754665.1 Bison bison bison
TTTAAAAATATTTTATTTTATTTTTAATTGGAGGATAATTGCTTTACAATATTGTGATGGTTTCTGTCATACACTAACATGAATCAGCCATAGGTATATCTATCTCCCTCACCTCCTTCCCCATCCCACACCTGTAGGTTGGGTCACCAAAACAGATCACAAGTCATTTTGTTTAGTGAAGATTATGTAATACTTTATTCAGACTGATATGAGCTTAAGTTTTAACTTCTCCATTTACCATCTTAGTGACATGGATATAATGCCATCCATTTCTGGACCAAAATTCCCTTACTCTCAAAAATAAAAAAAAATAATGACCATATATATTTCTTATCAGAATTAAATGAGAGAATTCCATAAAGCACTCAGTACAGAGTAGCATTTTCATGAGAGGCATATCTTGCCAATAATGCTTTATTTCCTACTCATAATTTTAAAAATGGAGGATAATTGAGATGCTGGCTCTTTTTAGTTGTAGAGATTTTTTTTTTTTATAAAACAGCTTTTTTTTTAGATCAAAAGTATGTATCATAAATGTACCTGTTCTATGTGTAA
>NW_011482420.1:4375-5692 GCF_000754665.1 Bison bison bison
ATCAGTTGATAGGCAGGCTGCCCTAGGAGGGTTGTGACCTTAGGTGACATGCCTCAGCAACTCAAGTAGTTCCTGAAGGGACTCAGGGGTAACTTCTGCTCATGACAGTTGGAGAAACAAGCCCCTTCCTTAAAGGAGAATCCTGGTAGTACATCTCCACATCTATCCCACCTTCTTTGCCCCATTAACTCCTGGTCATTTTTTTAAATGAGTGCTCAAAAACATTTCTTTTTTTTTTCTTTTAAAAATAGCTGTATACACCCCGCCCCCCCCAACACACACACATACAGTTCTTTAAACTATAAATACCTCTCTAAGGTGCAATGAGCTCTGAGGGTGGGGGACTTTTTATTTTTTGCTTCAAAACTCACCTTAGGAGCAGCTCAGTGTCTCACTGACTATGTGTGTGTGTGCTTAGTCGCTCAGTCCTATCTGACACTTTGTGACCGCATGGACTGGGGCCTGCCAGGTTCATACTTATCAATAATTACCTTAAACATAAATGGGTTGACTACCCCAACCAAAAGACAAAGACTGGCTGAATGGATACAAAAACAAGACCCCTATATATGCTGTCTACAAGAGACCCACCTCAAAACAGGGGACACATACAGACTGAAAGTGAAGGGCTGAAAAAAGATATTCCACGCAAATAGAGACCAAAAGAAAGCAGGAGTAGCAATACTCATATTGGATAAAATAGACTTTAAAACAAAGACTGTGAAAAGAGACAAAGAAGGACACTAAATAATGACCAAAGGATCAATCCAAAAAGAAGATATAACAATTGTAAATATATATGCACCCAACATAGGAGCACCACAATATGTAAGACAAATGCTATCAAGTATGAAAGGGGAAACTAACAATAACACAATAATAGTGGGAGACTTTAATACCCCATTCACACCTATGGATAGATCAACTAAACAGAAAATTAACAAGGAAACACAAACTTTAAATGATACAATAGACCAACTAGACCTAATTGATATCTGTAGGACATTTAACCCCAAAACAATGAATTTCACCTTTTTCTCAAGCACACATGGAACCTTATCCAGGATAGATCACATCCTGGGCCATAAATCTAGCCTTGGTAAATTCAAAAAAATTGAAATCATTCCAAGCATCTTTTCTGACCACAATGCAGTAAGATTAGATCTCAATTACAGGAGAAAAACTATTAAATATTGCAACATATGGAGGCTGAACAACACATTGCTGAATAACCAACAAATCACAGAAGAAATCAAAATATGCATAGAAATGAGTGAAAATGAAAACACAACAATCCAAAACCCTGTGGGATACTGT
>NW_011482420.1:9274-9780 GCF_000754665.1 Bison bison bison
TGCTTAGTCACTTGGTCCTATCTGACACTTTGTGACTGTGTGGACTGGGGCCCTCCAGGTTCCTCTGTCCATGGGATTATGCCTGCAAGAATACTGGAGTGGGTTGCCATTTCCTCCTTCAGGGGATCTTGCCAATCCAAGGATCGAACCCACGTTTCCTGCACTACAGGCAGATTCTTTACCCACTGAACCACCAGGGAAACCTTGTCTGACTGAGGTTGATCCTTAATATGTTGTAGCCACGCATTCCGGGAAACAAACTCAGGACAATGCAGATAGTGGAGTGCAGTTTATTACACTGGCGGGCCCAAGGCAGAATCTCCTCTTAACCAAGGAGCCCGACCGGTTTACCTTAAGCATATGTGTCCAAACCCACTTCCCCAAAATTCCCTGAAACTAGTCTGAACAAAGAAAAAAGAAAGATACAATCAAAGTTAACCCATGATTCATAAGCCTTAAGCCTAGGTAGTTAACAGTGGACAATTATCAATAGGCTTGTGGTCATA
>NW_011482420.1:9880-11055 GCF_000754665.1 Bison bison bison
GGTTTTCCAGTAGGTATGTGGGTTTCCATAGATACTGGGGCATATAGCTCAAAGTCCACAGTCCAGCCCAAGATGGAGTCCTGCTTTCAAGATAAAGCCTGTTCTGTTTGCTACTTCAAATACAGATTTCTTGGGAACTGTCTTTTATGTAGGAATATAAGAACTGTTACCTCACATTGCCCTTAATAATTCTTTTTTCTCAGCAACATTTGCACCCAGGTAGAAGCAACAGCAATGAGGCTGAGGCTGATAAGCTGAATTAGTGACATAATGATGCTAAAGGAGCTTTGGATTGAATACTCTGTCGTCCTTTAACATTATGTGCATAGAGGGCAGTCTGGCCAAGCATTTCACAAATGAATCCCATTCATCATGGGAGGGATGCCTGATCAGTGCGAATCCATCACAACCCCTGAGCCAGTATATGCTATCCCGACCCTGGTTCACCACAGGATTCATCCAATGGTCTCTGTACATGGAGGCTGTGTATTTTATAACTTGAAAATATGATAAGGAAAATGACATATCTTATATAACTATTTGACCTATTTATTCACTAAGCAACTGGCTAAATAAGCAGGTCAGGAAGGAATTAAGAAAACTGGATAATCCACCCCTACATAATAGATTTAGCTATCAAGGGATGGTGATAAATGTATATAGAGATTTCACATCTTCACATCATTACCACGTTTACAAAACATCATCTTAAATCCTTTTCAAGTATTTTAAAGTTCGATTTAATAGTCTATCCTAAAATTTGCTTTGAATCTTTCATAAAAGGATGACTAACACTGGAGATGTTAAAATATGTATTTTCCCCAAAGGAATTTGTTAACTTCTGCGTGGATGAAGAAGCAAAATGTCATATTTAGAATACACAATAAATATTCATCATCTGATCAAATGTTGGTAGTCTATGGACCTTACACTTGCTGAAAGGGAAGCCCTTGGTGGTAAAACAAATTACATTTACTTATATGCTTCAAGTATGTGATAAGGGGCCTGGCTTATATTAAAGAAGTAGCCTGGTAATTATTCCTTTAACAGAATATGTAGACGGTCTGCCCCATAATGAGGTGTCAACTGCATCCTGGAAACCTAGAAAATGGATTTCTGTGTCAGCTGAGTTAGAAGAATGACAGTTGGAAATACAATCAGCTGCCGAATGGCAT
>NW_011482420.1:13455-15135 GCF_000754665.1 Bison bison bison
CTATATATATATATATATATATATATGGGTTAAAAAAGGTTCTGAGCATCTTAGCAACCAAGGCAGAGAGCAGACCACAATTAATTCTGTGACTCAGGGCTCAGAATAACAAAAGAAACAACTTGTAACAGCAAAGCAATTCCTGTAAAGCATCAGAGAGAGTTGTTCTGTCGGTCTTCATAAGAGGAACTCAGTGTGACATAGTGAACCAAATGTCCTTAACTGTATTCACAATATTATATTTTCTAAGATAGCAAAATAGTAGTTTGCTTTTTCTTTATAAAGGAGATCAGTAAGTGAATTAATAACAGTTTAAGAAAAAGCAAAACAACACGGTAAATACATGCATTATATATAATGAATGCATTCATATACATTCTATGTATAATACATTATCTGTAAGGAACATCTGCTTTGGTTTTCTTATTACCCTTTTCTTTTACCCAGCCCAATCCCCAGGGTCAAATGCTTGCCTTATTAACTGTGTTTGAAATGCCGCTGGTCTGCATCTTCCCTGATTTTCAATGCAGTTTATCTTTTCTCACTTTGATCTTACTCTTCTCGACGGGTCTACTCTACCATTTTCCTGTGCCAGTCTTGCTTCTAGAAATGTCCAGAATATAAATTTTCTTTCTGGTTTACTAATCTGGGAGCAAACGCTCTCTAAATAAGCATCTTTGTCAGGTGTCTTGCTCCAGCTGGGTTTAATTAACCCCATCCAGACTGAGTTTCCAGGTGAATGACTCAGCAACCTGATTTTGGAAGGGAGGCAGGCTCACTCTCAGTCGGCATGTTAAACAACGTTAAAATGTTGTTTTCCCCCACGTGTGACACGAAGAAAAATATTCCACAGCCTCAATAAAGCCAGATGAGAGGGTATAGAGATGTTAATTCTGCATTATAAGGCAGTGTTCATTTATGCAGCCACATGCTTCACGGTAAGAGCCAGAACATATTGATCTTGCTGTTCATGTACATATTTGCAGATGAACAGAAATATTGAGGATCAGGTTATGTGGTCCTTGTTGGCTTGTTAACATTTCCTTTTCAAGTGGACCACTTCAGTCCTGCCAGCATGTTCACAGCCTACATTTGTTAATATTTTATTTCATGATTTCTGAATATAGTTCTAAGTAATGCAGTAAACATATCTAGGTTTCCCTCCCTGTCCCTGACCTACTCTTTGCCTCTCCAAATATCTCTGTTGATATATTCTTCTATCATATTGAATGAATCATCAGTAACTCCTTTTTTATACATAACATGGTTACTTCTCAAGAGGTTTCTCTAAGTTGCTAATACTCTTTCATGAATCATCTTTGTCTTCAATTTGTCTCTGACAGATGTTCATATTATTTATCTAAAGAGAAAGAAAATGGTTGAACTTTTTGTTTCAGGATGATTGTCATTGGAACACAGGAATGTCATGAGGTGTCCTGATTTCAATAATTGAGAGATTATGTAGAACAAAGGCGTGAACTTGATAAAGAGCATAGGAATTGACAAAGAGCCTTGCCAAAGATAAGGCTGCTAGTGGTTTTATTTTTCTTTAAGGCTAAATTTTCTCTTAATATGTAAGGAATTAAAAGTATTAAATTAAAAGACAGAGTTCACTACAGTGCAGTTAAAAGAAAGCCAGATTCTACTTTGTGGGAAAAACAACCAAATGATAATTAGCTC
>NW_011482421.1:0-14269 GCF_000754665.1 Bison bison bison
CAGACAAAAAAAATCTTGGGAATTAATAAGTGTTTACCAAATAAGTCTAAAGAAAGATTGGAAAAGAAGGTCAAAAAAAGCTTCCAGAAATTTTTTTAAATGACAGAAGAAATGAAGCTAAATGGCGAATAGAAACGTTGCTATTCACAGTCGTTCCTGAGCAAGTTACTTGAGAGTGAGGTGCAGAGGGAAAGAAAAGATGTGTGTGTGTGATGATGATGCAAAGGATAACCAAGAGAAAGAAAGATTCCTGAATGTGATCCAGGAATCAGGAACATCAACCCAGAGAGAAGGGAATCCAAGGATCACAGCTGGGCACACAGCAGATCTAGAGAGAAACCAGTTCAGAATGGGGTAAAAAGTCCAGAGTCTGTGGGGACAGGGGACTCGGTATCATATGAGGCACAGGTGCAAAGAAATGGAGGAAATTGGAAGACAGACAGTGCACGGGGTGAAAACAAAGGCAATTCCAAACATCAGGAAAAACTGAAGCTGTGCCAAAATGTATGTGCAAATAGATAGTGTTAATACAAGTTACTCAAGAGAAAACATTTAAAACATCACAAAAATGTAAATTCTCTTCTTTGACTTTTAACTTTTAGAACAAGGCATTTAAATATGAGAACTTAATTTATTTGCTGTCAATCAATATAAACATTAAATCACACTTCTAGAAGTTGGGAACTGAAGCACAGAAGGGAGAAAGAGAAAGTCTCATTTTACAAAGTGGGGAATCAAGAAACACCAGTTGAACCTGAGCGCCTAAGAAACAATGGCACAAATAAAGTGCATATAACCACAAAGTTTTCTAATAGAAGATGTAAGATTAGTGATATAATGATATTAGGAGAAGATAGGGACGGATATAAGAAAAAGTATAAGAATAACTGAAATCATTATCTTCCCTGGTAAGAAGTAAGTTAATAGTATCAAACTTTTTAAATTAGGAAAAGAAAAATATGACACTTAATGTTTATTAGCTATTGTGGTTGACGACTGCCCACTCTGCCCCAGGCAGCATTCTAAGTGCTTCTCAAGCATTTACTTATTTTTACTTCTCTCAATGACCCTGTAAGTAAGGATGTTATCTAAGGATGTTGCTTAATTACCTAAAGAAAAAGCAAACACTGAAAATGATTTTTATACGAGGTGTGCAGAACCCTCTGTATAAACTGATTTGTTTTAAACATATGCATTTAGCATTTTGGATTTTTTTAATTTTATAAAAGCAGAAGTCACTTCATAGTAGTTAGTAACCCATGAGAATGGGTTGATTTCTGGCACCACCACATAAAGCTGGTGGAAGCAATTGGATTAAGAGACAATAAGAAGTAAGCTGACACCCGATGTGACAACTGTCAGTGTAGGAGACATGTTTGTGATGATGAAGCCAAGCTCTCTAGGAAAAGGAGGGATGAAAATACACGTAAACCAGGACAATCACAGTGACCTGTGGCCTTAAACAGAGCCATCATCTGGCAGCACCTTGCCCACAAACATGTGCACCCATGGGCTTCTGTCCACTCAAAGGAAGCAAGACTCCTTGAAGGGGAGGTCAGTTCCACAGGTCGGCATCTATATCCACAGGTTGGCAGCTATACACCCCCAAAGGCAAAGATTCTCTTGGAAACGTTCAGAGCAGCATTTAGAAGGGGCACCCACATGAAATGAGCTTCCCTGGTGGCTCAGATGGTAAAGAATCTGCTTACAATGTGAGAGACCTGGGTTCGAGCCCTGGGAAGATCCCCTGGAGAAGGAATGGCTACCCATTCCAGTATTCCGGTCCAGAGAATTCCATGGACAGAGGAGCCAGGCTCCTCTGACAGGCCATGCGATCACAAAGAGTCGGACCCGACTGAGCAACTTCAATGTAACTCACATATAATAATGCTGCTGACAATGGAAAGTGAATACTATGATCATGTTTCATTGGGCCACGTTGAGTCTGACAAAGGCCATGAGTTCATAATAATTCAATGAGAAGAGTTTATATCAAGTGTGGCTAAGAAGGGAGACATAAAGCTTACAAAAGGTAGCTATGCTGCAGAGAGGAGTAAGTGTAGTGGGAAATATTTCATTGTTAATTGAATTTAATAATAAGAGGAGTCTTAAAATCGATGGGTATATTCCTTTCTGTCTATTTATGTGACCATTATAAAGGACTGAGAAGGAAAGAATACCCCTGACATCCCATGGCTGGCCTGGTATCACAACAGGGTGATGCTCTTCTCCTGTTGGATGTAAAGACTCAAACAGAACTCCAGCCTCACACAGGGTCACCCTGAAAGCAGGGGCAAAGGAGACAGCAAACACCCATCACTGTGCCCCCACCACACCACACCCCCTCCCTTGGCTGAAAAGCATGACTGCTCCTTCTTTACCAGTCACACCTTTATGCTCACTCTGGTCTCCCCTCTCCATAGATGAGTTATCGAGACCCCCACTGATAGAAATGCCCCTCATTTTCTGTGTCACCTAATCTAGAGTGGACCCATTTCCTTAGTGAGTGAGTGAAAGTCTCTCAGTCATGTCCAACTCTTTGCAACCCCATGGACTATAGAATCCATGGCATTCTCTAGGCCAGAATACTGCAGTGGGTAGCTTTTCCCTTCTCCAGGGGATCTTTCCGACCCAGGAATCAAACTGGGGTCTCCTGCATTGCAGGCAGATTCTTTACCAACTGAGCTATCAGGGAAGCCCCCATTTCCTTAGAGCCTCCCCCAAGTCCCCTCACCTGAGCTCCCATCCTAGAATCTTTCTATCACCTTCTCTCTGTGATGCCTGGGGTTGTCCCTCAGGAAGAGGAACTTGTTCACTAGGGAGTGTGCCTGGTGGTGGAGTCTGGAGGCACTGATTGTGTGATGGGAGAAAATTCGCACAGGCAGGTCTACCTTGAAGCAGGTGGGAGAAGAGAGCTGGCTGGTCCCGCTCCACCCTCTCTGCCTGGAAGCTGCATGACCCAGGAGCCAGGGCAGCCAACTGACATCATGAAACACGAGGACCAAGAGCCAAGGCAGAGAGAAGAGGAGGGCTTGGGCAGAAAGGGCTGGATCCTGGGTGATGCCAAAACTTTGTGAACGCATCTGAACCCTCGACCTCATCCTTCCGTCCTTCCGTCCCATTCTTGGCCTGGTCCTGACCCTTGTCTGGGGCCTCAGATGCATGTGGATGCTGATAGTGCTTCCTCTGCTGGATTCCTATCCAGGCTTCCTCCTCTGTTAGCCTCTGATTGGTCCCTTTCTGGAAAGGCTGTTGGTGGGAGAGGGGAGGACCCTGGAGAAGACTGGCCCTGCCAGGCTGCATGGCCAGTCATGCATCCCTTCCCTCCTCGTAGGCAGACAGATTCTCCCCAACCATCTCCCTCCTGTGCCTGCAGTCACCCTCCCTGGGAAGGGAAAGGGGCATTAAGAAAGTCCCTGGCCGAGCACCCGCACCCTTCCGACTGCCCCAGCTCCTGTCTTCCTCACACTCTCTGTCTCTACAGGGCCTGCTGCACGAGACTGGCACCTCACTTGGCACAGGCTGCCCCTCTCCACGACATGTGCTTCCCCACTGGCCTCACCGTGTGACGGGTTACTTGTCCCTGGAGGCTCAGCTCCAATCCTCCCTCTGCCACCTTCCCCCAGATGCTTTCCAGCTCCTCTTGAAGGCCATACTTTCCTGGTCGTGGTCCCTTTTTGCTCAGTTTCTCCAGGTCTGAGAACCCTCCCACATCATCAGGGGCCCTGTCTCTTCTCTGCTGCTCCTCCTGTCCAGGGCTTCTGGGCATCCTCTGCCCTCCTGGGCACAGCCGGTTCAAAATATGAGGGGTAGGACCCCTTATGGGGAAATGAAACAAGCAGCCTCTCGGTGACACAGCACAACCCCAGTTCCCCCTGTTAAAATGAGAAAGGGAGGGAGGGGAGAAGGGGAGAAAGAGGAAGAGAATGGAGAAGAAACTAAAGATCCTGATCAATCAATCTTTCAAAAGGATCCAACGTGCACCAGAGAGAAAAAACTGAAGGGACTGAAAGAAGCATTAAAAATAACATTGATTTGAGAAAGCCTTTCTAAATGCACACGTTCCACAAGATATAATGGAAATTCTGACCTATTGAACTCTTGGAAATGAAAATTGCCAAGGATCCCATAAACCAGGTCAGAAAAAACATCTGCACCCACAGAGAAAAATGGAAATCAGCTTTTAAAAACTTAGTAAGAGAATAGAACAAACAATTCCTCAGGAGGTAGCTTGCCCAGGGTCACACAGTTCTGTGGGCAGAGAGGAGGCCAAGACCAGGCGTTTGGACATGGGTACAAGGGCAGGGTGGGAATGTGGTTTTAACACCCAACGTTTCTAGGGTTGTCTCTGCCGGTAAAAAACATAGATCTAAGCTCATGCCCCTCCTGTTATACTGATGTCTGTAGAGTTCGGCTTTTTATCATAACATTGCAACACCGGGATGTATGTGGACCTTGTGCAGTGAGCCCTTCTCACTTCTTCCAGCAGCGCCACCTTCCCCACACAGGACCTCCCATTACCCTCATCCTGAGCAGAGGGCCTGGCAAACACAGGAAGCCAACGCCCTTCGACTCCCCACTTGGTTTCCTGTCTATTTCCAAGGCTCAGTGTCCCCAGGGCCTGGCACTGAGCCTGGCTCTCAGAGGTAGGGTTTTTCAACAAACCTTGATTCCTTGTAACTGAAAAAAATCCCCTTTCCCCCATCAGCCCCAGCCTAGCAGCCTGGGGACAGCTTTAAGGCGGCCAGGCCATAGGAGGGGAGGCTCTGACTCCCCTGTCCTCCTCTACTCTCTCTGCTTCCTCCAATTTCCCAAAGTACTAAGCACACCCAACACCCACCTTCCTTCTGGGGTTGCCGCTCATGTCTCAGGAGTCCACATCCTGAGCTGAGCCCACCTGAGCCGCTGTGGCCCTCCCTCTGCTCTGTTTAGGGGCCCTCGGCTGGGAGGAAGCCCTCAGACACACCTGCCTCCACATCCAGGCTCAGCCCCTGCTTAACCTGCTGCCTCGGCCATGACCTCACCTCTCTATGCTTCGAGTTCCCACCTTCTGTCAACTAGTGACATATTCCTTTCTCAGATATTCATCTTGAGGATGGGGAGATGGGCAGGGTCCCTCCCCTCGGCTTACCCAGGGGTTTTCCTCTGGCTGAGTGTGAACAAGATCCAGACGCTCTCAGCTGTGCAGAGGCAGCTGCCAGCTGTGCATCTCTGCAATGACCACACACACCCTCTGTGCCTAGATATACTCTGGGAAGCAAAAGTGAAAGCAAAACCCTCACTTCTGAGTGGTTCAAGTCAAACAAACACCCTGCCCACCAGGCCCCGCCCTGGGACTATTTCCACCTCCAGCTGACCCGCTTAGAGAAAGAAGCCCAGTCCTGACATTCCACATCCTTCTTGACACAGTCCACTCCGTCTCAGGCTCCATGAAGGAAGACCTGCCACCAACACACCGTGAGTCCCTTGGCAAATCACTCCCCACCACCCCCCCATTCCATCTTCTCACCCCTCCAACCCCACACTCACCAGCCTGCCTGCCTCGTTCACCTTCGTGCCACCAGCATGAGGTACAGTCCTAGAACAGACCAGCTGCTCAGTGCATACTGGTCACACTCTACTGCTGAGGGCCACGTCCAGGTGGCTTCTAGGATTCACTCACACTTCTAGGTTCTTCTGCCAGGGACACCTGCTGCATCCAACCGGGAGAAATGCTTTCTGCAAAGCCCAAATCTGGCATCACCTCCTCTGAGAAGCCCTCCGTGACCTCACCTTAGAGTCCACTGTTTCCTGTTCTCCTCCCATGGTACCTAGAAGAGGGGCCTAAGGCCACCCCTCAGCCACTCTGTCCATGCACTTCCCCCCATCCCTTTTGATCAGATCCCTCTAGACTTAGCCCTGCTGGCAGGGACAGAACTAGTGCATTTAGTCCACATGAGGAGGGCTGGCCTTGGTGGTCACTGCCATAATGTGGATGCAGAAGTTCGTGGGAAGGGCTGAGAGCACACTGCCTTTTTCTATCTCGGCTTATCTCCACCTGACAACAGATTTTTTTCTCTCCAAATGGAGGACTTTTATCAGAAAACCAGTGTCCTGGCAACTCAGAGAAGTCTGCAACGGAGGGCTGGCCAAGTCTCCGTTTGGTTCCTGAGCAAAGAGCCTCTGTGGATGGGCTGAGCGTGTGGCAGATGCTGTGCTCGCACCGTCCACACCTTTCCTGTTGAATCTCACATCAGCTCTAGGAGGGCTGGCTCCGTTTCACAGATGAAGAAATGCAGGTCAAGTTCCCACAGTCTGAGAGTCCTGCAGCTGGACTGCTGGTGAACTTCTCGGTTTGCCTCAAGCAGAAGTGACTGCAGTGGACCTGGATGCCCCATGGAGGCCCGCCTGCCCTTCCCTCAGGGCTGCTTCACCCCAGGAAACGTCCTTGGGCCATTATGGTCCCCTCCCCCCAGGTTTTGAGGGAGGGACAGGAGATTATTCCATGAGGATAGCCAACCGTAGTTTGTTTTTAAAGCCAACTGTTATGTATCTGACGTGTTTTGCAGATAAGGAAGCTGAGAGGAAGGGAGAGGTGGGCACTTTGTTCCAACAACTCGGGGACTTGTGTTTGGTGGGAGAATGTCAGCAGCTCACATCCTGCAAACATTCATTTGCCACCCTGCTCCCAGAGCTCAGGGCTCAGGCCAGGACACAAGCCCCAGAGCCCAGACACAGAGGATTCAAGGGGCAAACGGGCAGCTGCCCTGCCCACTAACCTGCACAAGTCTGCTTCTGACCCCACAGGAGCTGCTGGAGCTCAAGGATGCCTCTTCCCCAGAGCTCGGGGTCCTCTGGGGACAGCCAGATCTGGGTGTCACGCCTACAGAAGGGACACAGGGAGGAAGAGTGGGAGGCAGGGGTTTTTCTGCAGGGAAAATTGGAGCACAGTCACCCCTCCCACCTGCTCACTTTAAACCTCAGGCAGAAATCCAGGAAGCAGGGGGGTGGGAAAGCCACGTGGGCCTCCCTGGGGAACACCTGCCTCGGTGAGGGCGGCCAGGCCCTGCTTCCTCAGTGCCTCCACACAGGACAGCTGGGGGCCCTGAGCTGGTGGTGGGCATCCCGGGACTCACTTCCCGGCCAGGTAGCCCCTGCATCAGACCTGGAAGCCAATGATGACGTCGGTGATCTTCAGGTCCCACTCCTCCTCCAGGTGGGCCAGCACAGTAGCCCAAAGAAAACCTTGCTCTGGCCCATGCGGTACAGTTTGCTCTCGATCTCCAGGACCCTGATGTAGAAGAGGAGAGCTGGCTGCTGACCACATGCCACCCCAGCCACCACGGAGTCCTAGAGAAAGACCAAGGCCCTGGATCGGTCTTAATGCTCTGCACACAGACTTCTCCTGGTGCAGGGAAGGCGGGGTGGGGGGACCCCAGGAAGGGGCACGTGGGGGCCAGCACGGGACAGGTAAGGAGTCAGACTTGCAGAGAAACACAGAACCTGGGCCCTGAAGGGATTTTACCTGCTGGCATCTCTGCCCCGTGCATTTCTAACAAAGATGGCAGTGGATATCGGGGCTCTGGTACATTACCCTAGGTAATTAGAGAAAGAGTGTTTCTTTAAACAGGTAGTTTAAAGTCTAGAGGGGCTTCAGCATACTTAGGAACCTAAGGAGCGAAGCAGGGGTAGCCAAGAAAGTGGGGCCAGGTGCAGGGTGGTGCTCAAGGGCCACAAGTGGCTTGGGAGCAGCGCTGTGACAGGGCAAGTCTCTCATCAACAACTGTCATTGACGAGGAGGCTGGGCCCAGACTGGGTGTAACCCAGCATCCGAGTGAAACCAGTTGTTAGCTACTCTGTGCAAGCAACACAATTTGCTGAGAAGAACCACCTTTCGTCTAATCCAGGACCTCCACAGACTGAAGACACCCCTGTTCAATTAGGTCCACGCCCTGGGATCCAGCCTTGGGGGCTGTGTGCCAGGTGGTGTGAACATCCGCTCATAGGTGGCCTTGGCCACACCTCGATGGGAATGTCAGCCTGCAGGGACACCCGGGGCGGGGGGTGGCAGGGTGGAGGATGGGTCAGACACATGGAGCCTTTAAGCGCTCATTCCCTTTGCCCCAACAATGTCATCTGCAGGGCCCACCCCCAGAAAAACAGCCTCAAAGATGAGGGGGAAACTTCATACACAAATATGTTCACTGCAGTGTTATTTAAAAGGGAGGAAGTTGCAAGAGCCTAAATTCCAACAATATGGGCAGAGCGAACTTAGACATTTGCGATGTGTTAGTCATTCAGTTGTGTTCAAGTCCTTGTGAAGCCATGGACTGTAGCTCGCCAGACTCCTCTGTCCATGAAATTCTCCCGGCAAGATTCCTGTAGTGGGTTGCCATTCCCTTCTCCAGGAAGTCTTCCTGACCCAGGGATATGAACTCGGGTCTCCCACATTGAGGGCAGATTCTTTAGGGTCTGGCTACCAGACAAGTGAAGTAAAGTCGCTCAGTCGTGTCTGACTCTTTGCAACCCCGTGGACTGTAGCCTACCAGGCTCCTCCATCCATGAGATTCTCCAGGCAATAATACTGGAGTGGGTTGCCATCTCCTTCTCCAGGGGATCTTCCCAACCCAGGGACCGAACCTGGGTCTCCCTCATTGGAGGCAGACGCTTTAACCTCTGAGCCACCAGGGAAGTTACCAGGCAAAGATCTTTTTAAAATACAGGGATGAACTGAAGTATGTACAGAAGAAATGACAAGATTTTTGAGGTTTGCTTCTAAAAACATAGCTGCACTGTAGGGAGATGGCCAATAATCTTACTGGGGGGATTATTTTACTTCTCTAGGTTTTACCCCATTTCCTGAATCTGAACCGTTAGTTGTAGTGTTTTCATAAGGAAATATACACCTTCTTTAATTATCAGGTTAAAGAATGGTTGGGCATAACACGTCTGCTGTCTTTCAAAAACAATGTCCCTATCTTTGGAGGGAGGGCTCTGCCCAGACTCAGCGGTCATCACCAGTATGAAGTCCAGGACAGCACCCTTTGAAAAACAACAAGTTAATGTGAACTTCCAGGCATTTTTGAGAGATGGGAGCGGGATCTTAAAGATATCCAGCACCAAGGCATGAGAGAAAAATGAAATTGTCAACAGAGGCTCTGCCCGGAGGCACTCAGGTCCTGGGTGGCGGGCACATGAGTGCAGCACACATCCCTGCCCACCTCTCCCCACGGGGGACAGGACAGCAGGTGAGGACAGACAGCTGCATGGTCTGGGCTCCCAGGGGGGTGGGTACTCTGCACTGGACCCAGGATGAGCTGTGTTACAGAAACACCACATGCTTGCTTCACTTCCTCCTGGAACAGAACACCCTGGGTTCTCCTGACCAATCAGCTCAACATGATGGATCAGGGAGGAGGCTCAAGGCACCCAGTAGGCCCACCCAGGATGGCCCTCCCCAGCAGGGGCCTCAGCCACTCTCCTGGTCCCTGGGCCCAGCTTCCTCCTGCTCTCCGTTGGGGTGACAAGCACCTGCTCTCAGAGGTACAGTGAGGTCCTGATTAGGACCCAGGTGACAGTGCTGACACAGTGATGGCCCAGCCCAGGCTCCACAGGGGTGAAGTTCCCCGCAGGAAAGAGGAACAGGGAGTGGGATCCCAGTGAAGACTGGTGTCAGGAGAGCAATGTTCCTGGGAGCCGGGGTCTCACTGCACCTCCCTGTTGCCTGCACATATATAATACACATGCAGAATACTGAGAAAGGAGCCTGATGGACCAGGAGAAGCACTGGCATCGCGCTGGGGCCCTTCACCCTTGACATCACTGCAAGATGCAGCAGGTGGATGGGATTTGTGTTTGTCTCCAGCTGGGGAAGTGGGCGGTGCACTTACTGTCATGTGTGGGGTACTTGGACCCAGAACAGCGTGAGGAGAGTCATGTCTGTTGGTCTGGGCAGAGGGCACGTGTGCATCCAGGAAGCACTCAATCTGGAGCCTCTCTACCTGAGACTTTCCCCCAGGGTTCAGGTCCCTGTTACTCATTCATCTTCCTCATCCTTCAGCCTGAAATATTAGTCCAAGAATACTGTACCCAGGCCCAAGTTATTCTGTCTCTTGGGAACTTGACATTGAGATTCCAGGTGTTTGGACCAGAGCCCCCTGCTGACGGGACCTCAGGGGACAGACTGTGGGATCCTGGAGGGGGACGTGTCCTGCTTCCTGTCCTTCCTGAGCTGTGCACGTTTGGGACTTCTTTCTTTCCTCTGATCTGGACTTCTTCCCTCTCAGTGCACCCTCTTCTGTGCTCACTTAGCCAGATATAGTTTCTGTTGCTCAGAACTACAAGGATCTCATGTGACACGGGTCACCGTGGAGTTGCATCAGCCACGCATTGAGCTCAATGGAGTCCAGCTCTAAAGGTTGGGGGGGAGATGGGGGTGGACACAGAATGGTTCTGTACCCAGTGCCTGAAACCCTGCCCAGAGAAGTCTGTGCAGGATGGGAATTCTCCAGGAACTGATGAAGAACCGATGAAGGAATGAACTCACATTTCTGAAGGTCAGGCAGGCGATGGCCATGACTGCTGACATCTTCAAGAAGGAATGAGAGGACTGGTTGAAGCCTCAGGAAAACATGGGCTGAGAGGGAGTCAGAGGCAGTGAGGAAAGTCTTTCGAGGGAGGTTTGGACAAAAGTGTGGAGAAGGCTCTGCAGCATGTGGGGAGGGACTTAGGAGATGTCCTGGGATCATTTCCAGGTCCCAGGTCTCTGGCTTCCTGCCCTGGGCTCCAGGCATGGGAAACTGTTAGGTGCTCACATGCTCCACAGGTGGAAACACAGAGAGTCAGTGCCCACAGGAGCAGGCCCATGGAGGTGAGAGCCACACCCAGATGCTCCCCTCTCCTCCCTGGGAGGAGGAGCCTGAGGCATCCCATGAAGGCTCCTCACAAAGTCCAGGCAGGTGCAATCCCAGTTGGGTGGCCAGGTCAGAACATGGCCTTGGATGGATTTTCCCTCCTTCCTGCCCACTTCCCCAAGCCACTCAGTCCTGCTCCTGGGGATGGAGTGAGCCTGGCATCCAGCTCTGCCCTAGGGGGGACCACAGGCCCCAGCAGGCTAGGCTGCAGCGAGGCTTTGAGCGTCTGTGCTCAGAGTCATAGGCAGCTGTGGAGGAGGGGAAGCAGGTAGGGCTAAGATCAATATTCTTAAGAGTCATTCTAGCCCTATGCGGGGAATAGATAGGTGAGGCAGGGCAGTGTCCCAAGGTAAACACAGGAAGACCGTTCTGGAAGTTCCTACAGAAGTCCTGGTGAAACATGAAGGCAGCCTGGGTGAGGCATGTGCTCTCTCTCTGCCCCTCTGTTTATGGCTGACCCCCCTCCTCACACTTGCACGCAAGCCCTCTGCTCTGAATTACCCTCGGGTGCCCCGTGTCCATCCTTGTCCCCGGGGCTGGAGGAGGAACATCCCCTTGCTCAGCCCAAGTCAGACGACATGGGTTCCCCTGGGTGTCCCATGGGGCCCGCGGGGCTCCAGGGTCTGAGGGAAACAACTTTATGAGAGCCCAGTGGGCAGACAGGAGGAGCCATGGAGGATGTACTTCCTGAGACCCTGGGAGACAGGCTCATGGGGAAGGAGGTCAGGCATCTGGAGCCTAGCTGAGCTCATCAATCAATGCAAGGAAGCCTCAGCCAATCAGTTCATATTTATTGAAGTAAAGTCTGTAGAACACAATGAGGAGAGAGGCAGATGGTCCTAGAATATCTTGTTCTGCTTCATCCTCAACTGAGGAGGAAATTGAGGGTCAGAGAGGCCTTGTCTGTTGACCCTAGGCTGGTTGATCTCCTTGATACACTGCATAGTTCCTTGACCTGATGATGTCTTCTGCTTCATCTTTCTTTCTCTTTTTCCCAAATCAATCTCTGTTCCTACACAACACTGGGAATTTCATGGGAACTTCACTGGTCTCTCAGTGCACCTGAACTCAAAGGGCACCTGGATACTTGTCAGATGCTCCATCCACTGAGTTGTCATCACCACTGCTGCCGCCACCATCATCACCACTGCTGCCGCCACCATCATCACCACCACTGTCACCAAGGAGCCACTGCCTGAAGTTCTACATAGACCACTCTTCAAAGAAGATATACAGATGGCTAGCCAGCATATGCAAAGAGGCTGAACACTGCTAATTATTCATTCAGTTCAGTTCAGGCACTCAGTCGTGTCCGACTCTTCAAGACCCCATGGACCACAGCACGCCAGGCCTCCCTGTCCATCACCAACTCCCGGAGTCCACTCAAACTCATCTCCATTGAGTCAGTGATGCCATCCAACCATCTCATCCTCTGTGGATGCTAATCTAAACTACAATAAGAGATCACCCCTTACCAACCAGAAGGGCCACCAAGTAAAAGTCTACAGACAATCAGTATTGGAGATGATGTGGAGAAAAGGCAAGCCTCCTACACTCTTGCTGGGAATATAAATTGGTGTGGCTGTTATGGAAAACAGTAAAGAAGTTCCTTAAAAACTAAAAATCAAGCTATCAGGTGATCCAGTGATCCCACTTCAGGGCATACATTTGTAAAAGAAAAAGTTCCAATTCGAAAAGATACATGCACCCCATGTTCATAGCAGCACTATTTACAATAGACAAGACATGGAAGCAACCTAAATGTCCGTCAACAGATGAAGGGATAAAGACAATGTGGCACATACAAACAATGGAATATGACTCAGCCATAAAAAGAATGAAACAATGCCTTTTGTAGTAACATGTATGGATCTAGAGGTGATCATACTAAGTGAAGTAAGTCTGGCAGAAGAGACAGATACATAATATCACTTATATGGAGAATCTAAGAAACAGTCTAGGTGGTTCCCTGGTGCTCTAGTGGTTGGAATTTGGTGGTTTTGCTGCTATGGCCACGTTTATCCCACGTCGGGGATCTGATATCCCACAAACTGCTTGGCACGGCCAAAAGAAGAGTCTAAATGAACTTATGAACAAACCAAAACAGACTCATAGTCATAGAAAACATAACTTGTTGTTACTAAAGAGAGAGAGGGGTAAACTAGGAGTGTGGGATTAACAGATGCACACTACCATACATAAAATAGATTTAAAAAACAAGGACTTTATGTATAGCACAGGGAATAATAGTCAGTATCTTATCATAACCTGTAATAAAAAAATTAAAAAGAATATAGATATATACATAGATTATGTATAATTGAATCACTTCGATGTTCACCTGAACTAACAGAATATTGTGAATCAACTCTACTTCAATTAAAGAAATAAGCAGACAAAAGAAGTCACAGCCTAATTAAGATAAAATGCTGGGATCAAAGGCGAGTTGTTGGAGAAGTCGGGCTAGAGGCCACCACCAGGGGGAGACTCTTTTTGCTGGGGCATCAGACCCCAGGAAGGGCGATAGAGCAGCCCCTGCTACTTCCCCTGGATCCCAACGATCCTGCCTCTCTGACTATCCCCCATTTTCAGCCCTTTTGTCTTTCTGTGTCTCATTGCTAGTTCCACTGCCTCTCCCTGTATTCTGCACCCAGTGTCGTCTTTAGTTCAAAGTAAGTGGTTTCTGAGAAGGTTTTCTTATCTCTCCTTGCTATTCTTTGGAACTCTGCATTCAGATGCTTATATCTTTCCTTTTCTTCTTTGCTTTTCACTTCTCTATTTTTACAGCTATTTGTAAGGCTTCCCCAGACAGCCAAGGAGAGATAAGAAAGCCTTCCTCAGCGACTAATGCAAAGAAATAGAGGAAAACAACAGAATGGGAAAGACTAGAGATCTCTTCAAGAAAATTAGAGATACCAAGGGAACATTTCATGCAAAGATGGCTCGATAAAGGACAGAAATGGTATGACCTAACAGAAGCAGAAGATATTAAGAAGAGATGGCAACAATACACAGAAGAACTGTACAAGAAAGATCTTCACAACCCAGATAATCATGATGGTGTGATCGCTCACCTAAAGCCAGACATCCTGTAATGTGAAGTCAAGTGGGCCTTAGAAAGCATCACTATGAACAAAGCTAGTGGAGGTGATGGAATTCCACTGAGCTCTTTCAAATCCTGAAAGATGATGCTATGAAAGTGCTGCACTCATGCCAGCACATTTGGAAAACTCATCAGTGGCCACAGGACTGGAAAAGGTTGATTTTTGTTCCAATCCCAAAGAAAGGCAATGCCAAAGAATGTCAAACTACCACACAATTGCACTCATCTCACATGCTAGTAAAGTAATGCTCAAAATTCTCCAAGCCAGGCTTCA
>NW_011482422.1:0-420 GCF_000754665.1 Bison bison bison
GTTCCATGTCTGGTTCTAACTGTTGCTTCCTGACCTGCATACAGGTTTCTCAAGAGGCAGGTCAGGTGGTCTGGTATTCCCATCTCTTTCAGAATTTTCCACAGTTTATTGTGATCCACACATTCAAAAGCTTTGGCATAGTCAATAAATAGATCATATCAGGAAACTGTTACTATACCAAGCATTGCAGATTAGAGATAGTCAGAGAATGAAACTTATTTGTAAGTATATTGAGCTCATCATTTGGGGAAAAGACTGGTAGGATATATAGTAGATAGAATTGGTAAAAAAAAGTTTTTGTTTTTGTTTTTTTTTGTAACAGAAAATTACACTTATGACTTTGTTCCTTACCAAAAGTATGTGTTTATTTTTAAGGATAGGAAATGCATGTAAGTCTGTCTTTCATTTACAAAACACTTT
>NW_011482422.1:4013-5521 GCF_000754665.1 Bison bison bison
TTATATGAAATTGTCAAGAGTTTTTAAAAGTGGTTGGACCATTTTATATCCCACCAACAATGGATGAGAGTTCCAGCTGCTTCACTTCCTCACCAACATTAGCTGTTGCTAATCTTTTTGTATTTTTGCCATCCTATTAGACATGAAGTGGTATCTCACTGTGTTTTTCATTTGTATTTCTCTAATGACTAATGGTGTTGAGCATTTTTCATGCGGTCTTTGTCTCTCATTTATCTTTTGTGGAATGTTTGTTCAATTCTTTTGCCCATTTTAGAAAGTGCATTATTCTTTTTGTTGTTGATTTATGGGAGTTATTTCCATATTCTGGATATAAGTCCATCATCAGATATATGTGCTGCAGATTATTTACCACTGTTTGATTCGTTTATGTATTTTCTTCACTAAGTCTTTTCTTGAGCGGAAACTTTTGGTTTTGATAAAGTCCAATTTACTCTTTTTTAATGGTTTATTTATGTGTGTGTGTGTCTGTGTGTGTACGTTTGGTCTGAGAAATCCTTCCTTACCTCGAGACTGTGAAGATATTGCCTGATATGTTCTGCTATGAACTTTGTTCCTGAGTTTTATGTTTGGGTCTATAGTCTCTTTAGAATTCATTTTTGAGCATATAATGAGATAGAAGTCAAGATTCATTTTTTGTAGACAGGTATTTTGCATAGTCCACACCATCTGGGGAGAAATAAAACTTCTTGCACCCCTGCTGAATTGCTTTGGCACCTTAGTTAAATTTCAGTTCTTTATATGTTTGTGATCTATTTCTCGACTCTGTTTTGTGCCACTGATCTATTTGACCATGTTGATACCAATATCACACTGTCTTGATTGCTGTAAGTTTGTAAATTATGGAATAATATAGTGTTAGTCCTTCAACTTTGTTCTTTTTCAAAGTAATTTTGGCTATTCTGTATCCTTTGATTTCCATATAGAATTTCAGATCATCTTTTCTCTTTCCTCAAAATAGCCTGCTGGAAGCTTTGTCAAGATTTTGTTACATTTATATATCACTGCGTGGAGAATGGATAGCTTGAACAATACTGAGTCTTTCAATCAAGTCTTGTTTAGGTTTTTAATTTCACCCAGCAATATTTTGTGCTTTTTCAGAGTAGAAGTCCTTTCCTGGAAATTTTGTTAGATAATGGATGTTCTGATGCTACTGGAAATAGTATTGTTTGGTTTTTTAATCTTATTTTTCAATTTGTTGTTGCTACTCTACATAAATACAGTGATTCTATATGTTGCTCTTATGATCTGCAACCTTCCTAAATCCTCTTACTTGTTTTAGTAGTTTGTATATTCCTTAGGATTTTCTACATACACCATCATGTCATCTGCACAGAAAGATAGTGTCACATTTCCTCATCTCTTTCCCTTCTCTCTTTCTTTCTCTCCTGCCTTATTACACTGGCTAGCACCTTCAGCATAATGTTGAATAGAAATGATAAGAGCAGGCAGTTTGACTTGTTCCCAAATTGAGGAAGAGTGTTCAGCCT
>NW_011482422.1:5621-6322 GCF_000754665.1 Bison bison bison
TGACAGAGACACACTTTGTACTCTATGAACTGGATTTTTTACATATAAGCAGTTTCAAGCTAGCTCTTGTTCATTTAGCTAAAATGATCTATGCCTAGAAGCTTTACCTCCTACCTCTTTTTTTTGCCCACTACTTCTCTGTGAGTCTCTCCTCAGCAGTATAACTAGAGGCATGGATGTAGAGACTGGACTTGTGGACACAGTCGGGGGAAAGAGAAGGTGGGATGAACTGAGAGAGTAGCATTAAAACGTGTACATGACTGTATATAAAACACATAGCTAGTGGGAAGTTGCTGTATACACAGGGAGCTGAATCTGGTGCTCCGTGATGACCTAGAGGGCTAGGATCTGGGGGTAGGAGGGAGGCTCAAGAGAGAGGGTATACACACACACACACACACACACACTTAATGACTGACTCATGTTGTGTGGCAGAAATGAACACAACATTGTAAAGCAATTATCCTCCAATGAAAATGAAAAAAGATTCATAACAATAGGAGCCCTTCTAGCATCAAAAATGCTGGAGTGGGTTGCCATTTCCTTCTCCAGGGCCTCTTCCCAACCCAGGGATCAAACCTGGGTCTCCTGCATTACAGGCAGATTCTTCAGCGTCTGCACCACCAGGGAAGCCCCAAATGATTAGCACATAGTATGAAATCAATAAATATTTCTTAAGTGAAATAAAATAAAGATAATAA
>NW_011482422.1:8198-9963 GCF_000754665.1 Bison bison bison
ATCACTTCTTTTCAATTTGATGGTGAGGCTGAAGTTGCTAACAGATGATAGTGGGGGGATAATAAGTTACTAGGAATTACCCTTTTATGAGGAGCTTTTCCAGTTTTGTCTGCCACATAAATCTTTGATCAAGGACAATTAGTAAAAAAATCATAGTATAGCTATTGCCACCAGCACTCAACAGGACTTTTTATATTCAAGAATCTGAGTCCATAGCATAATTTTCTATCCCTGCTATGCTGGAAAGGGATGCTTAAGACCCAAGACATTTTTAAAAGCATAGGAATCTATCCTTAAATATATGTAGCAAGTAGTCTTTCATTGTTGAAGTGTCCAAGACTGAAAAAATACATTTAATGTCATCTGTGCAGTGTTCTAATCTCTTCTCCAAATTGTCTCTTATCAAACTTACTTTTTCTTCCTGGGTTCTGGGTCTTCCTACTCTTTGCCCTTCTTTTGGTGTAAATGGGGACATGCCTTAAAAATCATAGTGCAGCTCAAGTGATTATATTAAAAAGTGAGAGTTAAGTAATTAAATCTATGTCATACTGATGACAAAGAATAACTTATGAGAGACAAGAATTGGCGTTGCTCTTTCTGTCAAAGCATTGCATCCTAAGAACCTTTGTAAAAGTTCCAAAGTACCTACTCTCTTACTCTTAAGTTGAAGACCAGGTTATTAGAAACCCAGAGAACATTTTGCTACTGAATTGACTAATAGGGAAAAAAGAAAAATATATATTCCCTACACATTAAAGGAAACAATAGGTTCTACTGGGGAACTACTCCTATTTCCTTGTAGAGAGGCAAGGGTCTGAATAGATTCTGAAGCATCCTGCATGGGATGAAGTAATTTTTCAATGTTCTTTATGGGATGGGCTGAAAAGTGTCAGCCAGAGCAGCCATTAAGGAAGGAAAATTTCCCTCAAATTGACTTCAACTGCAGAAAATAGTATGGAAAGAATGTGAAAGAAAGAACATCTGCTTCCAGGCTCCCCTTTTAGCTTTGAAATGAAATTCACCAGCATACAGTGAACCGTTTTCTAGTTTGCAGTTTAGTGACATTTAGCGCATTCTTAGTATTATGCTCCAACCACCTCTCTCTAGTTTCAAAACATTTTTATCATCTCAGGCAAAACTCCATCTCCTTCAAGGAATCACTCTTCACCCCCTCCCGCACCCCACTGGTGACCACTATTCTGCTTTCCGTCTATGGATTTGCCTGTTCTGGATGTGTCATGAAAAAGATGAATACAAGATGTGACCTGTTGTGTGTGGCTTCTTTTACTTAGCATAATATTTAGAGGTTCATTCAAGTTGTAACCTATATCAGAACTTCATTCCTTTTTAATGGCTGAATGATATTCCATGGTATGGCTATGCCAAAATTTGTTTGTATGTTTGGGTTGTTTCCAGATTTTGGCTATTATAAAGAGTGCTGTTGTAAACAGTTATGAGTAAGTTTCTGTGTGGGCATGTTTTTGTTTATCTTGGATAGACACCTAAGAGGGGAATTGCTGGGTCACATAGTAGTTCCATTTATAACTTCTGAGGAACCACCAAATTGTCCCTTTTACCTTCCCACCAGCACTTCTGGTTGGCACTTGTGTTCTGGGGTTCTCATTAGAACCTAGTGAATGTGAAGTGGTGTCACATTGTGGTTTGGCTTTCTAATTCCTCAGTGACTAACGATTTTGAACAGCTTTTCATGTCTTTGTTGGCCGTTTTTATATAGTCTCTGGAGAGATGTCTATTCAAGTGCTTT
>NW_011482422.1:10063-12302 GCF_000754665.1 Bison bison bison
ATAAATACCCACCCAGTGTGGTATCATAGTAAGAAAAATAGGCCTCGTGTCGCTACTCTGTGTTAATCAGGAGAAGGATCCTGGAAGAGGTGAAATCTAACTTTTCTTACAGGGTTAACTACGTGAAAGGGATTAAAGGACACGAGGGTACAGATGGACAAAGGCACAAAGTTAAGACAACACCGTGGGGCTTCAGAGAAACTAATAGTAGTTCATCACTGCTGGAGCATTAGGTACAAGGCTCGCTTGAGGAGCGATGATTTTATGAAATATCAGCCAGATCGCTGCAAACCTTGTGTGCCAAATGAAGGAATTTGTCCTTAGTTCTGCAAATGATGGGAGCCATGAGATTATAAGGGAAGAGGGATGTAGTCTGGTTTGTATTTTAATCGAAACCCTCTGGCAGATTTGTGGAGGATAGATTTGAAAGTGCCAAGGCTGGAGGCAGGAGGATCTGTTAGAAAACAATAATGATGTCCTGAATCTTAGCAATGAGAGTAGAAATGGAGAGGAAGGGTCAGATTTGAGAAATATTTAAGAAGTAAAAGTGGCAGAACTTGGCGATGAACTGATTAGAAGATGAGTCAAGATTGAGAGCGTATTAGTTTCCTAGAGTTGCCATAACAACGTACACAAACTGGGTGATTTAAGACAATAGAACTTTATTGTCTCACAGTTCTAGAGTCCAGAGGTCTGACGTCGAGGTGTCAGTATGGTCATGTTTCCTTTGACACTCTGGGTAGCAGCCTTCCTTGCCTCCTCCTAGCTCTGCTGGTGGCTGTTGGTCTTGTCTTTCTTGGCTCGTAGCTACGTTACTCCAGTCTCTGCCTCTGTAGTCACATGATGTTCTCCCTGTTCGTCTCTGTCCTTTTGGAGTAAGCCTCACCCAGTAAATCCCTTCACTAAGTAAGTCACTCCAGTGTGATGTCACCTTCACTCATTATCTCCAGTGACCCTATTTCCAAATAAGGTTACATTCTGAGGCACTGGGAGTTAGGGCTTCAGCTTATCTTTGTGAGCGACACAATTCAACCTATAATAAAGAGTAAAGTCAAAATTGCTTTTAATTTTCTAGTCTGTAGGATATGACCCACTGGCTAGGTGGGAAACACAAGGAAAAGAGCTTTTTTAGAAACAAGATAAATTCAGAATTGACTAGAGGACATACATTAAGAGCCGTTGTAGCAGTCAGTTTTATAGGACTGAAATTCATCTCTTTAAGATAGAAACAAACTGTTAAGACATATGGATAGCATGAATAATCGGCATCATCTTTTCATTGTTGAGAACATGCTATGATGGTTGTTTTATAGTAGCTGTTATTATGGCAAAGTCAGAGATCTCTATCGTGAGGTATTATACTATCATTCTCACTGGTTTTCAAACCAACAGTTAGGAAGGAAGCATTGTTGACCAAAATCACATCATTTTAATAAACCCCGATGTAACTGATGCAGCAGCTTGAAAATTGTGAAATTACCTTAAGACTCTATTAACTGCATATAAATATAATTTTAGTAGAAAGCAAAAATCATGGACATTTGTAGGCTTAGTGGAATTTACCCTGTTAGACATTTAAATATCCTCAGTTTGGAAAACCATATCCCCTTTTAAAAGTACTTCTGAACATGTTACATTATGTAAGTTTGGTTAACATCTTTATTACGTGCTAAACAAAGTAAATAGTAGTTTTCTATTGTCAATATTAATTTCAAATTTTAAGAATGTGCTTTCAATTTCAAGTATTTCAAGCATGTCATTTAGAATATATAGTTACACAACTGTACTCCTGTGCATTTCCTTAAATTTAGTACATTCTGTTTTTTATTCCTTTGAAATAGTTCAAACTATATTTGCGCAGAGCTCACATATCTCTAATTCTTGATTGCATTTTTTCTCAATGCAGGAAGTTTTGCTGGAATTGCTAGAACAATGTGTGGATGGCTTATGGAAAGCAGAGCGTTATGAAGTAATTTCTGAAATTTCCAAGTTGATCATTCCAATTTATGAGAAACGTCGAGAGTTTGAGGTAAGCAACTGAAACATTTGCATCATTCACGTATATGTTTTATTTTGGTCTTAAATTCCTATCCTTAAAAAATTCTGAAAAGTCCTAAAATGCCAGTCCTACCTTGCTGCTGCTGCTAAGTCGCTTCAGTCGTGTCCGACTCTGTGCGACCCCAGAGACTGCAGCCCACCAGGCTCCCCCATCCCTGGGATTCTCCAGGCAAGAACACTG
>NW_011482422.1:13470-14671 GCF_000754665.1 Bison bison bison
AGGAGACACAGGTGCGATCCCTGGTCCAGGAGGATTCCACATGCTGTGGGGAAACTCAACCTGTGCACCACAGCTACTGCACTGGCGCTCTAAACCCCACACACCACAACTAGACAGTACTCACTGCTCATTGCAACCTGAGAAAGTCCGCAAGCCACAGCAAAGAAGATCAAGTGGAGCCAAAAATAAAAATAAATGAGATTTAAAAAAAAAAAATCATCTTATGACACATTTCACTCTTAAGATAGCCTTAGTTCAGTAGCTATATTTGCAGTGATGTAGGTTTAGGAGAGATGCCTTGATCTAAAGATGATCCATCCCACTAGACCCTGCCAAGGCAAGGATGAGAAAGGTTCCAGCAAGAGAGGCTGTTTCTTAGAAACGCATAGTTCCTTATAGACAGAATTGCAGAAGAGCACAATGGGAATGACTGATTGTCCTTAGTCACCATGGGCATGTTCAGGATGAGAGCTGATTTTTACGGTAGGAAAGCCCTTTAACACAGTGCAAGATCTGCAGGCCCCAGAAATACGTACCGAGTGACTGTGATGTGCATGGTGCTCTGCAAAACACTTGATAGCTAACAGGCAGCATTGCCAGAGTGAAAGGCCCTTGGCGATGGTAAAGACACTTCATTTTCCCCCATGAAAATGATCTCTTCACTTTGTAAATTTAGCTGTATCTTATGGAGATGATTTTATCTTGAACATATGCCTTAGACATTTAAAAACAGGTGTGCTTGCAGGTCCAAAATTCATTAACATTTGGCAAAACCTCTCTGCTTCTTATCAGTTTCAGTCTTCTTAAGACCACAGAAGTTTTCTCTTTTGTAGCCAGCAAGTTTTAGGCTTGCTACCACACTACTGATACTATAAATGGAAAGTTATTAGAAAGCCAGGCTTGCAGAAAAACATGCAGTTTTCTGCTTTATGCTGCCTCTGAAAACCTGGCCAACAGGCACTAATGACAAACCACCATCAGGCAGCTGGACTCCTGACCCTCTTTGTAAACAAAATATTTTACTCACTCTTCATAGGCAACAGATAAAAGAAGCAGTTGCTACTTTTAAAATCCTTCTTCTTTCTTAATGTGTGAAGTTGAAAATTTGAAACACTCTTTTACTTGCCAAAGAATAAAATCTGCTTAAGGGCACAAACAATTTAAAGAACAGTGGGCAATATTTTCCAGTATTTTAAATGTA
>NW_011482422.1:14771-15368 GCF_000754665.1 Bison bison bison
TTGAAGAAGAGGATGGAAAGGAGTACATCTATAAAGAGCCAAAGCTCACCGGCCTCTCAGAGATTTCCCTGAGACTTGTTAAACTTTATGGTGAAAAATTTGGTACAGAGAATGTCAAAATAATTCAGGATTCAGACAAGGTAACATGCCCTGCATTTTGAAATCATTATTTATTAGTTCCAAATGTGGCACATTGCTTCTGACTTTTTCCTTTTTTAGCTGGTAGAGGAGAGGCATGGAAAATAGAGTCTTTCCAGATCCCGAAAGAAAGGACAGGGGCTTTGGAATCGGAGAGAAGGATTCAGACCTCCATTCTCTGCCGCTTGCTAGCTGTGTAACCATGGGGAATTTACTTTACCTCTCTGTGCCTCATCGTTCTCGTTAGTAAAATGAACTTAATAGTAGTGCCTTCCTCATAGAGTTGTTGTTGGGATTAAATTAGTTAAGGTATGCAAAGTGATTGAGTTCTTGATGCATAAAAACGCCTTCAATAACAGCATAGAAGCTAGCATGCTCAACCAATGTTAGCCATTATTGTTACTGCTATTGTGCCTCGTGATTGTCAATTTCATACTGTATGAATTAATCATCTAAGGT
>NW_011482422.1:15468-16042 GCF_000754665.1 Bison bison bison
TTAGGCACTTTCTTCAGAGTTGCCTTTTATGGCCAAGTAAGTATTCTTTAGTTCATGAAGTTGTTTTCCTTTTTAAACATTCACCTTTGAGTTATTAGAGTACCATAGCAGCAGTTACTGGCCCTAGGATTCTGTCTAGATAAAGCACCTGTCACTACAGCAGGTGTGACACTTTCTCAGTGTAATGTTCACTTTGGTCTCCAGGTCTAAATCCACTAGGTCAGAGGACAGCATGTAGGATTTGAAGTTTCCTTCAGTTTCATTTTCAGTCAGGCTTCTTAAATGTTTATTTAATATGCAGTACTGAAAGTTTTCAAATAAAAGTCAGGTAAGTATGCAAGTGATAAAAAATCTAGTGTAAAAACATTCAGGCCAATGATGTGCTCATATGACTGTGAGTTTGAACGTTCTCATTTATTTCAGCTATAATATATGCGTGTGGCTTTTAGTACCATTGTTTAAAATCTATTTCAAATACATTGTTGCTGATTACTTAGTGGATGTTCTTTAAATGCTATATTTGCTCATAATACTTATAAATTATTGTATGTTTAACTTTATAATAGTCTTTTTT
>NW_011482422.1:18774-19410 GCF_000754665.1 Bison bison bison
GTAACATAAAAGCAAATAAAACTAAATAAACATTTCAAAAAAGCAAATGAAAAAGCAATGCTCAGCATGATCTCCACTTTGTAAATAAATATATATGCATAGGAAAAAAGATTACAAGGAAATATATGAGAATGTGAATGATGGTCATTGCTGAGTGGTAGCATTGCAGTTTTTTCTGTCTACATTTCTGTAATCTCCAAATAGCTTCTGTAACTTCTTAATAATCAGAAGGAGACAATCCTTGAAGAAAGAGCAAAGATCTCTTCCAACTGTGTATTCATCTCCCAGTGTATTCAATGACACTGTTCCACAGTTGATCTCAGAGGGGTTAGTAGCTTACCTGTACCCCATTTTCCCTCCTGTTTAATAAAACACAAAACTTTCTTACTTTCCAGGTAAATGTCAAAGAGCTTGATCCCAAATACGCTCATATCCAAGTCACTTATGTGAAGCCCTACTTTGATGATAAAGAACTCACAGAAAGAAAAACTGAGTTTGAAAGAAACCATAATATCAACAGATTTGTTTTTGAGGCTCCTTATACATTGTCAGGCAAAAAGCAAGGCTGTATAGAGGAACAGTGCAAACGCCGTACAATCTTGACTAGTAAGTAGGACTTGGCATAACTTCTTTGTT
>NW_011482423.1:0-330 GCF_000754665.1 Bison bison bison
TTCCTCTGCCTTTTCTAAATCCAGATTGTACGTCTGCAAGTTCTCAGTTCACGTACTGCTCAGTTTAGCTTGAAGTATTTTGAGCATTACCTTGCTAGCATGTGACATGAGTGCAATTGTGCAGTAGTTTGAACATTCTTTGGCATTACCTTTCTTTGGGATTGGAATGAAAATTTACCTTTTCCAGTCCTGTAGCCACTGCTGAATTTTCCAAATTTGGTGGCATATTGTGCACAGCACTTTAACGGCATCATCTTTTAGGATTTTAAATAGCTCAGTTGGAACTCCATCACCTCCACTAGCTTTGTTCATAGGAATGCTTCCTAAGGC
>NW_011482423.1:3627-5995 GCF_000754665.1 Bison bison bison
AGAATGGACTAGTTGGATCTCCTTGCAGTCCAAGGGACTCTCAAGAGTCTTCTCCAACACCACAGTTCAAAAGCATCAATTATTCGGTGCCCAGCTTTCTTCACAGTCCAACTCTCACATCCATACATGACTACCGGAAAAACCATAGCCTTGATTAGACGGACCTTTGCTGGCAAAGTAATGTCTCTGCTTTTTAATATAGGATAGTGCCTGGCAAAGAGTAAACTGTAATATCTTCTTTTTCTTTTAGCTCCAGATTAATCTAAGGACAGTGATCTTATGCTGGATCACAGAGGATCAAGAGCCAAAAAAAGTGCTTTTTCCTTAGCCTTTGTACATGTTATCTGCATATGAAGAACATAAATTATTTATTAATCTCCATATTGTTAGCCTTAAGTCGCATAAACTCAACTTTGATGACAAGATTAGGAAGCTCCAGGTCTCATTCTCAAGTTAGTTATAGTTTTCCAAAGGTTAAATGGTCTACTGACGTTGGAGCCATGCCACTTAAGAATCAACAATTTTAAATGTATCTCAACTATTTTGAATTATTTTAAATGAATTTAGAAGGAACAAAGATTCTTTTATATGCTTAAAAGAACAAATTATTTATAACACTGTGCCCTAAGTTCAAGACAAATGTTAAAAGTATTAAAGATGAAGAACCTGAATTATTCTCAAAACCTAAAGAGCAAAAAGTAACTAACTCAGTTTTCTACTTGGTCAAATTAAACTGTCAAATTAAAAAGTATTAAATAATGCAGGGAAATATTCCTGTAATCCTGGCAAAGAAATGACCTCCCAAGAGGTACAACCTAGAAACCATAAAGAAAAGAATTTGACTATATAAAAATTCTAAACCATAAACATATTTTCTGCAACAGGAAAAGGGTTAATACTTCTAACAAAGAACTCTCAAAACTCACTAAGACAAATAATCTGAAAACCAAGCCAAAGGGAACTTGCAATTTTCAGAGATTATAACCATTTGCTTATCCTTATTAGTAACTACAATAAAGCTAATCAAAGCAAGGACATGCAATTTCTCACTTAAAAACTGGTTAAAATTAAAAAAACCAGTATCTTGTTTTGGCAAATGTAGGTGGAGAAAAGGACACTCACAAACACTTCAGTGGAAATGGCAATTCAATACAGCCTTTCTGGAGGTCATTTTGGCAGTACCTATCAAAAAAATTAAATAAGTACCACCCTTTAACCCAGAATGAATCTATTTTCAAGGCTCAACAATAGGAAATGATGAAATTATAGCAGAATAATGTTGTGGGATGCAATGCAACCATGAAAAAGAAGTGGAGTCCAGCCATATGTTCTAACATATAAAAATATGCATAGTACGTAAATGGACAAACATAGTATGTAAATGTTAAGAGGTATGAAATAATATATACATAAATATTGTAACGGATATAAAGGAGACTCATTTGTGGGGTGGGGTACTATTCATAACTGAAATGTTTATTCTGTTTGAATCTTTTTTATACAGCAAACAAATTAATTTTCTAATTTAAAACTGCTGAAATGGAAGGGAAAAAGATGAGCGTAGAAAACCACTTTAATTTGAAAGTTTTGCAAACAGAAAGTTTAGTCACAGTATAGATTTACAGCATGCATAAATATGCATGAAATCATCGAATATGCAACTAAATATGCAACCAAATCGAATTGATTCATGAAAAATCTCCAAATTGACCTCATGTTGAAAAGAAACCACCATAGGCAAAGGGCAAAAGAAACAGAACTTTGTTTGGACTTCTGACTTTCTCATTTACTTTTCTACTCCCTTAAATTTCCCCCAATTTGGGGGTTAACTTTCTTATAGGAATGGGGCCACTTATTTTGCACTTCTGTGGATACACCTACTGGTGTATTTAGAAACAGAGATAAATTCAGTTTTAAGGAAAGATATAGCACAGTGGAAACATATCAGGCCAGATAGCTTGGGTTCAATGGCCAACTCTACCACTAAGCAGCCATATTACCTTGGGCAAGTCTTCTCCCCAAAATCTGTGGCTATAAAATAAGAAGTTTGATATGGATAATATCAAATATTAGGGTCGTATTCAAATGTTCTGTTGGACATGGAGAAGACTACCATTTTAAAAGCCACTGGTAATTTGTTCTGCTAGAGGTAGGTATCTGAGTTCACCCATGCAGACAGCCCAGCTTTACTTTTAAAAAGCAAAAATCTAAAATGCTTTACATGAAAGTGGAGTCGCTCAGTCGTGTCCGACTCTTTGCTACCCCATGTACTGTAGCCTATCAGGCTCCTCCGTCCACAGGATTTTCCAGGCAAGAGTGCTGGAGTGGATTGCCATTTCCTTCTCCAGGGGATCTTCCCAACCCAGGA
>NW_011482423.1:8680-9262 GCF_000754665.1 Bison bison bison
GAGAGTCAGCTGGACTTCAAGGAGATCAAACCAATCAATCCTAAAGGAAATCAACCCTGAATATTCATTGGAAGGACTGATGCTGAAACTGAAGGTCCAATACTTTGGCCACCTGATACGAAGAGCCAACTAACTGAAAAAGATCCTGATGCTGGCAAAGACTGAAAGCAGGAGAAGAGGGCAGCAAAGAATGAGATGATTAGATAGCATCACAGATTCAATGCACACGAATTTGAGCAAACTCCAGGAGATAACGAAGGATAGAGGTGTCCGATGTGCTGCAGTCCATGGGATCGCAAAGAGTCAGACATGACTTAGTGAGCAAACAACAACAGTTTTCTACTGGATTTATTTTTAAAATGTTATTCTATCATTAAGATGGGAACAAACCAACCAAAATGTTAAGGTGACTGAGTATCACTGTGGGAATAGGAATCTTTTCCCAAAATAAGAACACATTTTCCAGTTTTTCCTAAATTAATTTAGCAATAGAAACTAGAAAATGATAGAGAGGGTAAGAAAAAATCCTTTTAGATGAAAGTATTACTTTCAGGGTACTCTACAATAGGAGTATGTAACATC
>NW_011482423.1:9362-11256 GCF_000754665.1 Bison bison bison
AGATCCCACATGCCACCAACTAAGACCCATAAATACATCTAAAGTACAAGTAATGAGAAAATGAAATAATGGTTGAGGGTACTGGTTCATTTGGAATACATTTAACTAATTTCATTTGTATAGCATTTTTGAGTTGATATACTTTTCATGTATCTTGTTTAACACTAACAAAATTCTGTGTGATATTTTCTGATGCCTTCCTATAAACTGTTATAGCACATTCTGCTCACTCATGTTATTATACTGATTCCTTTGAGTATGATTTGTAAGTCTCCCTCCCCTATAAACCATGCTGCCCTCCATTCTCCAGTTGCTCATCTCTGTATTCCTAGTACCTGGCACTACTCAAACTACTCAAATTTGAGTATGTTCTCAAATATTTGTTCAGTGAATGTAAAGGATGTAAAGGGTGAGGAAACTAGTTCAGTGATGATGTAATTTGCCCCAAGTAACATAGGTATTAAGTATTTACATAAATTATAATGGTCTTACCTTTGTAGGGTACTCTATAAAACATTTTAAAATACATCATCTCACTTTAATGCTCACAGCAATCTACGAGGCAGGCTTTATGAACACCATTTTATAGATAAGAATGAAAATTTAGTGATAAACCCTAGGCCCACTGAAAACCTAGTTTATATGAAGCTGTCTGTTTACATACTTGATATATCACTGTGTATAGGAGCCTCTTTCTTTATGTAGCAAACATCTTGGGGGTGGTACAGGGAAGGGAAGCAGAGGGAAAAGGCAAAATGAAGATAGTTAAAGCAATAAGACAAATGCTGGTGTAGGTTCATCTAAAGACCATAAACTGATATTGTAGTATCAAACACATATGTCACTTTGAAATCTAATCTTGGCCCAAAGGTTTTCTTGATATTAGCCTGTATTCATAGAACACAATTGTAGGCTTCCTCACCTATCAGCAGTTTCAAAGGCTGGGAAGGGATACAGAGGTAAGGAGGGTTTTGAAAAACAATAGACATTCACAGATAAAGCAAAGAAAGAAATGATAACACAAAGGTAAATCCTAAGAACTTTAAACATGATTTCACATACAGTCCTAAACTGGACTGTAAGTTTCTCAAGGGCAGAGATTAACTCCCCATTCATCTTATGTTCCCAGCTCCTTGTACTTAGAAACACTCAGTGAATGTTTGTTGAACTGAAGAGAAGTTAAGATGTGAGAGAGAAAAAGAAGAATATTAACAACAATAACAACAAAGAAATCAACAATGGTTTCTAGTTTATTGAGCACTTACTATGTGCCATATGCTGTTTTCTATATAATATATGAAATGGTAAAAGTGCTACTCAACTATGTTAACAGTGATGACCATTAGAAGACTCATGAGTTACTAAGGTTACAGCAGAACCTTGAACAAACTAAAACAGTAGGGGGCTGTGTAGCTGGAGGGTGGGAGATGAGGGCAATCAATGTATTGCACATTACCACAGAACTGGATGAGACCCTCCAGAGGGTACGAATGTGACTCCAAAGGCTTGGCAATGTGAAAAACTACTCTGATGGAAAATTCAGTTATCACTGACCAGAGATTTAGCCTCCAAATGATCAAAGAACAAATATCATTCCTCCTTAACCACAGGCCTGAAGGATCCAGATAGGCTTTGCTTACTGACCATGAGTTCACCACCATGACTGCACATCTTTGAGCTGTTAGAGGAATTAAGTGAAATAGTATGTTAAATAAATTACCATATAACCACCTATACCTTGTATTCTCACATTTAAAACTCACAAATAAGGTATTTTCCCCAGATAGAGCAACTGATAGGTTATTAAGTTAACTTGTCCAAAGGGACAGAACTAGTTAAATTGCCAGAAAAACATTTAAAAACCGAGCATTTATTTTGCCTTTCTTATATAAAT
>NW_011482423.1:13506-15017 GCF_000754665.1 Bison bison bison
AAAAAAAAAAAAAAAGACCAGGAGAAATACACCTCTATAAAGACAGGAAAACAAGAAAACAATTGTAGCAAATAAGGTAATCATCAAAGCAATCTTCCAAATGTGTTCCAAAATATAAGCAGCCACAAACTACAATATACCCAAGCATTTCCAGGGCAATTATCTCTGGTACCTAATCACAAGGACTTAAAATCTGTGATATGCTAAAGATGGTACATAAATTCATGGCAATATGTTCACACTTACCAATCTTTAAAATCTAAATTATACTAAAAAGTCATTCCAGAATAATTTGCATCTCTACTCCTAGTATCTTTTAGTCACTACTTGAAGATTAATGAAAAGGAGAAACTGCTTCCTCTCACCATCTAAGATGATACCATCAGAATCTTAGAGCTGAAAAACAATTTTCAAATTCACCTAGTCCAGTCAGTAATCCAAACTAAATCAATCTACAATATCAATCTCCATTTAAAGAGACATTAATAAGAAGCTGAAAGAAATTCCAATTTTCACATTCTAGAACCAACCTATGTCACCACTGCCAACTTTTCAGGAGAACTAAAATTGAAAATACTCGAGTTAACAGCTCAAAGAACACCTACAGTTGTTTTTTACTCAGAGAGAACCACTCCTTCACTAACTAAAAGTATTTCTATAGCCAAGCTGGTCAACAAGTACATCAAGTTTTAGCAACTCAACCTCTATGACACATCAAATGAGAGGGCTTCCAAAGAATCTTCTGAGCTGAGTTATCCCAGACATTAACATAGAAACATCTGGCAACCAGTCATTGAGGAAAGGAGTCAGAGAACAATATAGCAAAACACCCAATTGCTTGTGACTATCAACTTTACAGGCAGTGAGATCATTGTAAAGTAGCCAAATATTGTTACAGTTACACATCAGATTTTAACAATTTAATCAAACTGCAAGAGAGGTAACATGTAATGTGAAGGGCAAATGTTTTCAAAGCAACCAATTTTAGCATTTCAGAAATACTTTGAATCCATGGTTGAAAACACACAACAAAAGGAGGTAAAAGAAACAGAATTTCTATTGTAAACTTTGTAACTCTGGAAACAATTCAAATATCTAAATGCCTACTGTGTGCAAAGCTCTGTCCACAAAATCTAGTTATCCTAGTTTCACAAACTCAGGATTAAAAGGTTTAAGGGATATTGTTCAAACTTCTTAGCTACAGAAAACTCAGAACAAGGGTAAATATTTAATCACTATATACAATGTGCTCAAATTATTTTGTTGAACAAGTGGATTTCACTGTAATTCCCCCAAAATCACTTCTTTGATACTTAGTTACTTTACAACTAAGGATCTGATTTCTCCATTAATGAACAAAGAACCAAAAAGCCTGAACTCATGAACCACAGCACCAGTGATTCACAATTATATTTCATCTCAATATCTCAGAAAACCTTTTCTGTCCCTTCAACTCGTAACTGCACTCGTTTTAAAGGTAAGCACAAGTGGCCTTGCTCTTCCCGGACATG
>NW_011482423.1:15117-15913 GCF_000754665.1 Bison bison bison
AGATTAAGAGATATATCAATCACCCTTTGTGACAAAAGGACTTTCTTTGGATCCTGATTCAAACAAACTAAAATTTGAACACTAGTTTCATATTTGACATTTTAGAAAATCAGGTAACTTTTGAGTTGTGGTAATGCTTTTGAAGTTAGGTTTAAAAGAGCCTTTTACGTTTTAAATACAGTCCATGGAAGTCTCTAGGCCAGAATACTGGAATGAGTAGTCTTTCCCTTCTCCAGGGGATCTTCCCAACCCAGGGATCGAACCCAGGTCTCCCACAGTGCAGGCAGGTTCTTTACCAGCTGAGCCACAAGGGATGCCCAAGAATACTGGAGTGGGTAGCCCGATCCCTTCTGTAGCGGATCTTCCCAACCCAGGAACTGAACAGGGGTGGGGGCTGGTCGCTAACAACTGAGATAGCAGTGAAGCCCTTAAATACAAATATTTTGCAAATAAAAAGAAAACAACAGCAGGGATTTATTTCAAAGTAATCTAGGGGATAGGCTGTAAGGGGCCACAGTGGGTAGAAGTATAGATGAAAAAGAATGGCTGCAAGTTGGTAACTGTTAAAGCCAGTAATGGGGGATCATTATATTATCCAGTTTTTCTGTGTTCGAAAAATTCCAAAAAGAATTGGTTAGATGTAATAACTTGCAATTTTATTTTTGAATGATGCTTAGGGTGATTTAAAAAAATCATTTACAGATAGAATTCATTTAAACTTTAATTTAGTAATGAGATCCGCTTAAACACAAGAAACAGCCAGTAGTACCACATCAGATCCAGACAATGGAAGAAA
>NW_011482424.1:0-479 GCF_000754665.1 Bison bison bison
CTGCCTCGGCCAGTGCTGGCCTTTCTGCCTTGGCCAGTGCTGGCCCTTCTGCCTTGGCCAGACCTGGCACTTCTGCTGCAGCCAGGGCTGGCACTTTCGCCTTGCCCAGTGCTGAAATGTCTGCCAAGGCCAGGCCTCGCACTTGTGCTGCAACCTGGGCTTGCACTTCGGACTCGGCCAGTGCCTACTCTTCTGCCTTGGCCAGTGCTGGCTCCTCTGCCATGGTCAGACCTGGCACTTCTGCTCCAGCCAGGGCTGGCTCTTCTGCCTCGGCCAATGCTGACCCTTCTAACTTGGCCAGACCTGGCACTTCTGGTCCAGCCAGTACTGACATGTATCCCAGGAACAGGCCTGCCCCTTCTGCCTTGACCAGGGCTGACATGTCTTCCAGGCCCAGACCTGGCCCTTCTGCCTCCGCCTGTGCCGGCCCTTCTGCCTTGGCCAGACCTAGCTCTTCTGCTGAATCCAGGGCTTGCGTT
>NW_011482424.1:4401-5310 GCF_000754665.1 Bison bison bison
CTATAGCTTCTCCATCTCCCATCACTCCTAGGACAGGGACCCATTCTCTGTAGCACTGCAGAGCAAACACGGCTCAAGAGTTTGCAGAGATGTATAATTTCCCCAGAAGCCTTTAATCCAAGACACAGCAAGCAAGATGGGGAGGACCCCATGTAGGAGGATTAAGGAGAGCAGCACCCCAGAAAAGGAGGGAGTGGTCACTGGAACAGCATTCCCGACTGCTCTCAGACATAGAAGATCTCAGAACTGTTAGGCAAAGCATAGCCTCACTTATTCAGGCTTCTCAGAGACCTAAGAAACTTGGAGTTGGGGCTGAGTTCTGAGGTTGGATAGGAGTGAGGATCAGTCTCTCAGAATTGATGGTGATTAACGTGAATGGGGGTGATAGAAAGCCCCAGCCACAACGGTAGCAGCCTGTAAAGACCTGTCTTCATTGGCAAGCCCATAAAGTCCAGAAAAATCCAGGCTGCTGTGGTTAATGCCTTCACTCCAGGTCCCGGGAAGGTGGGACACTGGGAATCAGCAGAGTCCTCAGCCTCAGATCAGCAGAGAATAGAGCCCCAGGAAGTGTGCAAATTGAAGACCCAGGGTGTGGATATGGAAGCCCCTCAACCCCAGCAGACAGGGCTACACTTAGTCCCTCCTCTTCAGTTAGCCCTGGGAGGCATAGGTAAGTGCTGGCCACCTCAAAGGCCCCCTTGACTTCTGCCTGGAGGGTGTCAAAGAGATGTGGATGTTGATTTATAGGCTGGCTCTTCATCAGAGAATGGAAATCCCAGGCATGACATTTGCACAGTCCTGTATGAGGAGTGTGTCAGCCAACTACGCCATTATAGATAAATTCTTAGAAAGACCTACAAATGTAATGGGCCCTAGGAGGGAAGAGGCAGGGCTTTCAGAGTAAGTGTA
>NW_011482424.1:8568-9963 GCF_000754665.1 Bison bison bison
CCCTTTACCTACAGCAACCCAGATTTTAAAATTGTACAAGTAACCAAATACCTTTATAGAAGGTCCAGAATGCAATTAAGAAAGTGCAGTACCACACATAAGCATATAACTTGGATCAGCTGTACTTGAAATGGGTAAGAACAGCAATTTGACTTTATTGGCATCAGGCTCTGTCTCAGGATGGCAGAGCTTAGTAACAAGAGAGATTGTGACCTTTCTTGGTGGGGGAAAGTGAGAGTGGGGTGAATGTTTTGAGTGTCCAGGAAAATGTTAGAACTAAGAGATGAATTCAAGAAAGCTGCAGGACACAAAATAACACACAAACAGAGTTGTGTTTGTAAACACTAACAACAAACTATCTGAAAAAGAAATTAAGAAAACAGTTCTATTTCAAAAACATCAAAAAGAGTAAAATACTTAGGAATAAATTTAACGAAGAAAGTGAAAGAGCTATACACTACAAGCAACAAGACATTGATGGAAGAAAGTGGAAAAGACACAAATAAAAAGATGTCCCAAGTATATGGACTAGAAGAATTCACACTGTTAAAATATTCATACCACCCAAAGTGATCTGCAGGTTTAATGTAATGTGTGTCATAATACCAGTGGAATTTTCCAGAGAAATAGAAATGCTAAAATTCATATGGAACCACAGAAGACCTTGAATAGACCAAGTAATCTTGACAAAGAGGAGCAAATGTGGAAGCATGGTACTTCTTGACTTGAGCTATAGTACAAGACAGTGTGATACCAGCATAAACATAGACACACAGACCAACGGAACAGAAGAGAGCCTAGAAATAAACATTTGCATATATAGGCATGTAATCCTTGACAAAGGCACTAAGAATACATAATGGAAAAAACATACATCCTCAACCAAGAGTGTGGAGAAATGTGGATATCTGCATGAAAAGAGTAAAACTGGAGTCTTATCTTACATCATATTTTTAAAAAAAATGCAAAATGGATTCAAGACTTAAAAATGAGACCAGAAACCATAAAACTCTTAGAAGAAAACATGGGGGAAAGCTCCTTGTCATTGGTCTTGGCAAAGTTCTGGGTGGTTTTTTGTTTTTTGTTGTTGTTCATTTGTTTTTAATTTGACAGCATAAACCCAAGGAAGAAAAACAAAAATAAGTTGGACTACATCAAATTAAAAGATTCTGTATAGCAATGGATATGATCAACAAAATGAAAAGGTGAAATAGAGAAAATATTTTCAAGCCATATATCTGATAAATTAATATCTAAATCATAAAAGGAAGTCATACAACTCAATAACAGAATAATTAATAAAAAAATAACTTAAAAATGAGCAAAGAACCTAAATATTTTCCAAAGAAGACATACAAATGCCCAACAGCTATGTGAAAAAGGGCTCAGCAACAC
>NW_011482424.1:13106-13835 GCF_000754665.1 Bison bison bison
ACAGAGTCAGACACGACTGAAGCAACTTAGCAGCAGCAGCAGCAGCAGGTACTGACAGACAATTATTATAAATGGATGCTGTAAACTTACAGTATTGCTAAATACAGTACTGTGAATATATTTTCTTTTACGATTTTCTTAAGAAAATTTTAGTTTCTCTACTTTATTATAAGATTACAGTAGAAAATACTTACAGCATACAAAATATGCAATCACTGGTTATCAGTACGGCTTCCAGTCAACAGTAGGTTATTAGTAGTTAAGTTTGGGCAGAGTGAAAAGTATACAGTTATTTTTGACTGCATGGGGGATTGGTGCCTCTAACCTCCCTCCACATTGCTCAAGGGTCAGTTGTACATCCAAAGGAAGTGAAGTCAGTATCTCAAAGAGACATCTTCACTCCTGTGTTCATTGCACCATTATTTACAATAGCCAAGATATGGTAACAACCCAGATCTTTACCAACAGAAATATTGATTAAAAAAATGTGGTAGACACAGACAATGGGATATAATTTCACCTTAAAAATGAAAGAAATCCTGTTATATGAGGCAACATGGAGAAACCACAGGGACATTATTCTACATGAAATAAGCCAGTCACAGAAGGACAAATGCTGCATGGTTCCACTTATATGAGGTATCTAAAGTCTTTAAACACATAGAAACACAGAAGGCCCGGGGCAGGGAGAAATGAGCAATTGCTTTTCACTTGGTATAATGTTTCAGT
>NW_011482424.1:13935-14417 GCF_000754665.1 Bison bison bison
ATGTTTTTGTGGAACTCTCTTGCTTTTTCCATGATCCAGCGGATGTTGGCAATTTGATCTCTTGTTCCTCTGCCTTTTGTAAAACCACCTTGAACATCTGGAAGTTCACGGTTCAGGTATTGCTGAAGCCTGGCTTGGAGAATTTTGAGCATGCCTTTACTAGCGTGTGAGATGAGTGCAATTGTGTGGTAATTTGAGCATTCTTTGGCATTGCCTTTCTTTGGGATTGGAATGAAAACTGACCTTTCTCAGTCCTGTGGCCACTGCTGAGTTTTCCAAATTTGCTGGCATATTTAATGCAGCACTTTCACAGCATCGTCTTTCAGGATTTGAAATAGCTCAACTGGAATTCCATCACCTCCACTAGCTTTGTTCGTCTCCATTGCTGCCCTGTAAATAAATTCTTCAGTACCATTTTTCTAGATTCTGTATACATGCCTTGGATACAATTATTATTTTCTCTTTTTGACTTGCTTCACTCT
>NW_011482424.1:14517-15250 GCF_000754665.1 Bison bison bison
TCTTTGTGCTAAGAGCTAATAACTGTAGGCAAGGACTGTATGAGATGTTTCTGTGTCATCACCTTCCTCATCACCACCAGCTAAGTATTTGTCATGTAGGACATCACGTACAAGACTTGTATTGAAGTGCATAGTCTACCATTACATAGGCAGAAGGTGAAGATATTTAATATAAAACTAATAATGTATTCATTTTCTTACTGTTTTATAACTTTACTCTCAAAGAATTATATTACTGCACAGTGTCCCACCTCTCTCTTGTCAATGGATAAACTTCACATCAGCCTGTCATCACAGGTAAGTGTTTCCTGTGAAAGTAACAATGTTTTCAGTACTGTATTATAAGTACTACCATAATAGTGAATGCTATAAAAATTTTTAGTGATTCATTCATTACTGTATATGCTTGGCAACCATGAAGCAATCCTATCGATTACACTAGGCTACTATAGAGCAGTCATATTGCTGCTGCTTCATTATCAAAGCTTGAATCATTCATTATACCTGTAACTAAATATGAATTTCTTTTCACATTATAATTTTATTTTTGATATTTAGTTTTTTGTATCTATAGTCTTTTGTGGGTGGCTCAGAGGTTAAAGCATCTGCCTGGAATGTGGGAGACCCAAGTTCGATCTCTGAGTTGGGAAGATCCCCTGGAGAAGGAAATGGCAACCCACTCCAGTACTCTTGCCTGGAAAATCCCATGGATGGAGGAGCCTGGTAGGCTGCA
>NW_011482425.1:0-300 GCF_000754665.1 Bison bison bison
TGTGGAAGTATATAAGATAATACATATCCTTCTTTTTTGATTTTTTCCTTATAGGTCAAAATTATAACCAGATTTCATTCCTATATTTTCCTACTCCCTCTTCTCTTCCATCTGTAAATGCCCTTATTGGGCTGAATTTCTTCCTCAGGTATTTCAAGCCCTCTTTATTATCACTTCCAACAAACAGCCATTGAGTATCTCTATGGGCCAGACACTGTGTTTGGTGCTTTACATGCATTAGCTCATTTAATCTTCACAAAAAAAACTGCATAGCACGTTCCACAATTATACTCATTGTGC
>NW_011482425.1:400-1203 GCF_000754665.1 Bison bison bison
ACTGAGTTCCAACAGGAACTTAAGCAATAGGCCCATGGTCACAAAGCCAGTAAGTGGTAGAAAAGGCTCTAAACACAGATATGACTATTCTAAAGACAGATCGTTCCACCATTGCAATGTTTCTCTTCTCATACCTGCTATGTTATCAAGTTTGTACTATGTAATTTTACACCAAATTGCTTAAAAATCATCCTCTGTGTAATTAGTCTTTATCTCCCTACCTACACGAGGAAGGGCACCATACATTGAGTTTCATTTTTAGCTTCTATCACCTCTCGAGGAGGACTAGAAGTATAGCAGAGACTCAGTCATGTGTGATTTGATTTTTGTCTTAACTTTTTTTTATAAAAAATTACTTTTAAAAATGCCTCTAGGCCTTCTCTGGTGGTCCAGTGGTTAAGACTCTGCATTTCCACTGCAGGAGGCATGGGTTCAATCCCTGGTCAGGGAACTAAGATCCCACAGGTGGCCAAGAGAAAAAAAGCATCTAATTTTAAAAATTCCTGTTGTTTTCTTTTTCTGACTTGTTAAAGACTGTTAACACTTTCTTTTTCCAATATATTGCAAAGTACTTTTTCCAATTCCTTGTGATTAAGGTCAAAATCACTCGGTTGGGCTCTCCTAACTTTCCCAAAGATGTAGGAGGTAATGCACATTGTGCAGGAAACACTTTAATAAATAATCACAATATCTCTGTTTTGGGAAGGGAAGTGTTTCCTCCATGAAAAATTAATTGTAAATCATATTAAGCTCAAGGGATCTGCGATATCATTGCATTCTTTATCTGTGTCTATTTCACAGTT
>NW_011482425.1:3875-6428 GCF_000754665.1 Bison bison bison
TATTCTTTGTTTCACTAGGTATTTTTAAGAACCTGGCTCTGGATAAATAGTTCTGCCTATTTGATTTGTCTCCAAAAGGCAAAACTATTAATTTCCATTAATTCTAGCCTTCTTTTCTGGCCTCCTGAAAACCCTGGCTTTAATTCATTCAAACTGTACATCTATCAAAGAATTAAAGAGACTTTATAGTCTAATAGAAAAATCCTGAAAGCCTTTTTATTTGGTAGTTGTCTCCCAGTTAGGTGCAAAATAATCAGAATGAAAACATATTTCATGATGTCCTTCTGTGTAAGTGATTAAACTGAACTTTGGTCTGTATAAAATCTAGTCAAAGTTCAACTGAGCTATGATTATAATAAAATCCTTGGGTGTTTTTGGAGGCTGCAAAAGACATGAAAAAAAAATCCTTCAAATTCAATGTATTCTGCAAAGGACTATCTGATTCCAAGGGTAAAATGTGGGAACCTCATGTGCATGAAAAGCACAGTAGCCAAAGCTGCTCCTGCAGCCACCATTGCCTTGTAGCCTAGCAGGCCTTGGGTACAGGCCAAACAGACACTCATTCGGGAATAAATGGTCTGATCTGTGAACAGTTTTCACTATGTAACTGAACCTGTTGAAAGAGAACTCCAGGAATGGACTTATCCTTCTTACATCAGTTTCATGAAAGCAGCCAGTTACTGAAAGATTTCTATGTGCAAGTGTGTTCTTTAGATGCACATATGCACCTCATCAAAGACACAAGCCTCTGGACCTCCATATTGATACCACTGCTCCTAGCCTCTTGAATGCTTAAGTGCTAACTGGCTATAATTGGTACCAGACACTTACAAATATAAGTATCTTATATTTGCCAATGTTTCCCTTGCACTTTGACCTAAGCTACTTGTTAGTACTCTGATGCCTTGTGGGCTGGCTGTCCTTCACATAAGCAGCAGAGGTACAGATGAACATACCATGAAATGACTTGGGGGCGTGGAAGTAGATGTTCCTGTGAGTGTGAGTGACCATACAGACAACAGGGAGCAAAGCTGCTGGTAGGTGCACTGACTTAGGCTAGGATGACACTGCATTTCCTGTGAGACGTGATGTGCTTCAGAAGCTTCTAGATTCTGGACATAATTCTAGATCTTCCCTGTCTCCCACCATCCCCTCTCAAAAATTCTCTTCTCTTGCTTTTCATCCACAGCCCCCACTCTCACCCAAAGCGTATTCATATCATTGCCCTCTGTCTTTGTCAACTTCTATTTTCTCCAACCTCTCTATTTCTCCCTCTTCTCTTCAACCCACACACATCCCTATACCCTAGGGTCTCCAGACATCTAATACACTTCCCATAAATCTTGTGGTTGTTGTTTACTTGCTAAGTAGTGTCCCCATGAACTATAGCCCACCAGCCTCCTATGTCATGGAATTTTCCAGGCAAGAATACTTGAGCAGGTTGCCATTTCCTCCCCCAGGGAATCTTCCCCACCCAAGGACTGAACCTGCCCTGCATCTCCTGCACTGGCAGGCAGATTCTTTACTGTTGAGGCATCAGGGAAGCTCTTCCCATAAGGCTACCAACTGTCAAAATCCCAAAATACTACCCATAAGCAAATTCTGGAAAGCCAGTCTCTGGATTTTTAATTAAAAGCTCATATAGGAATAACCCATACACCTATAACCAGCCACCATGCCATGCCGGGCAGCTGACTGAGGCTATGTCCCCAAAGACCATCCTTATCCTCTTGGAGGAGCCTCAGTGCCCTTCCATCATCTTCATAATCATGATGAATATGTTAAAAGAGGAATAATTGCATTGCCCACAGTGTTTTGAATGTATGCTTTGCTATTACTGCCACTGACCAGATTTATATTAAATTCCACTGAATAATTTTTGAGAGAGAATGTATTGTCTTTAGTGATCAAATGTCTCTTTGCCCTGTGGTGCTGCCACTTGAAGACCCATATCTCATCAGGATTCATCTTTCAGTCTGGAAAAGGGACTTAGCAGACTGCCACAATAGTGCCATCTATGGCTCTTCATAGGCATAGGCAGGCATGAAAATCACTGGAATAACTGATTCTAGGCACAAGCCAGTCTTTATTAATTGCAGTTCATTGATGACTCAGGAAAATTGTAATTAGATGCCAGCACTGTTCTAAGTGGTATACATATGTTCTTTCATTTAATCTTTACAATAACACCATGAAATATATGGTAACTTTATCTCCATTTTATCAATGAGGAAACTAAGCCATGGAAAGGTTATGTGACTTTCCCAAGGTTGTCTGCATGTGTGCTCAGTCGTGTCCAACTCCTTGTGACTACATAGACCATAGCCCACCAGGATCCTCTGTCCATGGGATTCTCCAGGCAAGAGTACTAGAGTGGGTTTCCATTGCCTTCTCCAAAGGATCTTCCCAACCTGGGGATTCAACCCGTGTCTCCTGCATTGGCAGGCGAATTCTTTACAACTGAGCTACCTGGGAATCCCCCTTTCCTAAGGCTGCTGCTGCTGCTGCTAACTCGCTTCATTCACATCCGACTCTGTGCAACCCCATAGACGG
>NW_011482425.1:8194-9316 GCF_000754665.1 Bison bison bison
ACACATTATTATTATTAGGGGTGGGGTCAGGGAGAACACACTGGAGAAGGAATGCTCTTGGCAAGAACTGAGGGGAGGACAATTCAGTTTATTTTTCCCATCAGAGTCCAGACAATGGATTATAGTATTGTGGAATTTAAAGGTTCTTTCCAACTCACCACCTCCCCCCTACTCACGTGTTCTCAGTTTATTGCTAACAGCAAAGAAGTCTCCTTCCTTACAAAGCACTCCTTTAGGTTAAAAAACCTATCTCAGCAGGTTGAGGTCAGCTCCAGGTTCTGATCAGTACCCAACTTGGCACTGTAAATAAGTCACTAGATCTTCCCCCTTAGTTATTAGGGGCAAATGTAATTAAATTAAATTATCTGCATATTTGCAGAGATGGAGAAACAAAGAAGATATCTTTGTACTCATTCATAATTAGGCTCAGAATGGTACATATCTGTCATCTTAAAAGACACAGCAAATATTGTTCATTCTTCCTGTGTAGGGAGTCCAAACATTTGTTTTGTTTCTGATATGAATGGGTGATCTATTTATTTTCAAGATGAATTACCCTACTTAGGCCCCCTTCCTTACCCTCCACTCTCTGAAGTTTTAGTCCAAGGATTTCATAAATGATTTCAACACTTCTAAGATTCAAATTGGACCTAAGGTTTTGTCCAAACATCTGGATTTCAATTTCTGAATGCCTAGGTCATTCCTGCCTTTTGGAAAAGAATGTCTGCCCAATCTCATCCATCCCCTGAGTGCTCCATCCCAGTGACTTTCTTCTCTGCTATTTTGACTTTCCGACAAGGAAATGGATTTCATTAACTTCAGCTTGCAGAGTGGAGGCTGTACCTGAGATGACCCTAAAAGTCATTCAAATATTTCATCCAAAGGCAGGGGAACACTATGTGGGAAATCACAAAAAGGAGGAAAGAGAGAAGAGATGAAATCAGGCTTTGATGAGTTCAGCCACACCAGCCCCTTGGAAGAGTGCCAGCACTGGTGAAGCAGCAGCAGATCTCTGGTTTCACAGGCAGTCTGGAATGCACTTCAATACAGCCCAGCCTCCCTCTAGTTAGAGGCCTAGCGTTTGATGATTCAGCTGCTTCCCGGCTGCCAGGAGAGATTTAG
>NW_011482425.1:9852-10541 GCF_000754665.1 Bison bison bison
TGGGGCTTGGGTAACCTCTGTAAGCTTCAGTTTCCCCATCTGAAAAATGGGGATAATAATTGTAGCTACTTCATAGAGTTGTTGTGATGATTAATAAATGATGTAGAATGGTTAATTCAGTGGCTTGTCCATAGCAAGTGCTCAATAACTAATAAATAATCATATAATATGCCAAAGACTCTGTGACTCTATAAACCCCACATCCTTTTTTTCCCTTAGTCTTGGCTCTATTTAAATATTAGATATTTTGAAGATTCACTGTATGCTAAAAGGTCCTTATATTTAAGAAACAGATTGAAAATCTATTTCCTTCATTAAAAAAAAAAAGCAATGATGATGTATTACTTAGCTCCTTGCTTAGGAGGAAATAGTTATCCAAGTGAGCAGGAAATGGAAAATCAAACTCCTCTCACCTCAGCCCTTAGATTCTTTAATAATCTCAATAGTTACTTGGGCCAGTCAGCTGAAAAGGGAACCAGCTGGAAGTAGAACCAGGCTAAATTGGCAATTACCAAACTCCTTCATTTTATGAAAACATCTGGTTATTTGTCAGACTTTTGGCCCACTCAGGATCTCTCAATCTATCCTTTATTCCTCTTGAATGGTGAAAACCTGAGTTACAAGGATGGCAAGGGAGAGAAACAAATCCCTGGCCCTCAAAACCTCACCTGTGGCCTGCTATGGAATGT
>NW_011482425.1:12331-14637 GCF_000754665.1 Bison bison bison
AAGTCAGAGCATCTTGTCCCTGGAGACTGCTGGAGATACTTAATGCAGAGACAACACATATAGTAACCAAGTGAAGGGGGCTCCTTTTTTGAACTTAGGCCTACCTCCACTTGAGTAGCAGGCAAAGATGACAGGACTAATGGCAATAGCTTTATAAGGGGAGCTGGTAGTGTCCGGCCCATCTCAGTACTGGGTACACAATAGGTCTTTCTTTGACTTTGTGTGCACTGGTCAATCAGTTGACTTACTAATTAGTTCTTTTCCAAATCATTTCTACCTAACCGCATTTTATTCATCATTTATTCTCACTCTTCTTTCTTCCTCAAGTATTTATTAATGATAATATTAAGCACTATTTTAATTACTCATTTGTGAATCCAGAGATCTGTAAGTATCTTTTTGTCTTACAATTTCCACCTGTTAATCTTTTTAAACTAATGCACATCCCATGTCTGAACTTGGTTCTTTTCCAAGAGACATCAATATTTTTTACATCACAAAGGGACCTTTTCCTCAAGACTATTCAGGTGAACACACTTGTACTGTATTGCAGCTTCTCAAGATGTCTCCCAATGTTCCTTAGGATAGTTAGAATAGCCACCAAGATACCATGGAAATATAAATTTATAATCATTGGGGTATAAAATTTATTACACCAAAACATTAAGACTTTAAAACAGTAATATCAAGTAAGGAGCCCAAATAAAATTATTAAATCAGAAAAGGTAGTGTGAAAGTGTTAGTCACTCAGTGGTGTTTGTCTCTGTGACCCCATGGACTGTAGCCCACCAGGCTCCTCTGTCCATGGAATTCTCTGGGCAAGAATACTGGAGTGGGTTGCCCTTTCCTTCTCCAGAGGATCTTCCTGACCTAGGGATAGAACCCTGGTCTTTTTTGTTGCAAGCAGTCTCCTGTATTGCAGGTGGATTCTTTACAAACTGAGCCACCAGGGAAGCCCTAGTAGACAAATATATATTAATTTTCTTCTGGTCTTACTGCAAACAGGAAATATTTGGCCAATTATAAGTCAGGGAGGTAAAGAAAGGGGAAGAATTCAAACACTTAGGCACAGAATCAGTGAGGGGTATATACGGTGTTAAAATTACTATTTTTAATCATCTTCCCCACTTGCCACTCTCTTGAGCATCCTCCTCCATTCTTGAAAGTCATCCAGTTTGATCATCCAGGCAATGTACTAGAGCTGGCTCCCTTCCTGCCATAGGACTTCATCCAAATCTACGCCCACACAAGCCATGTGTCTACTCCCTCCTGTATCTTATTAAAGGCCATGCTGATGATTCAAACAGAATGAGAAAATTATGTTTGTGGAGAAGTTTGTATGACTAGATACCCTTGGTCAGGGCAGAACTTGCTTGTCTGCAGAAGTTTTCTGAGTCTCACTCTAAGAAAAGAGTGAATTCTAAGAGCACTTCCTAGCCCTCAGGATATATTTGTAGTGAAGTTGCATTTTGTTGCACTTTATACTCTCCAGTAAACTTTTGCCAATGCTATCCCATGTGATTCTCACATGAAACTTGTGAGCTAAAACACAGAACACAGAAAATTCATTCTACTATATGCCAGGCCTTTGGCTAGGCCTGGCTTGTGAATAAGGTTAACTCCTACTCATGTTTCTAGTCTCAACACAAATGTCATATTTATCAGAGAGGAGTTTGCTTTTCTTCACTCATTATTGTCATATCCTGCATGTATCCATCATTGGACTTATCACAATTTAATTATAGATTTACTTGTTTATTGTCTGGCTTCCCTATTTGCACCATAAGCTTCAAGAAGGTTGAGATTTTAGCACGTTCATCTGCTGAATCCCACACAGCACAGTGGGAAAGAGTTCACATTCTGGGAAAGGGAAACAGACAAATAAGGCACATAAGCATTATAAATAGTGCTGATGCCTTGTAAAAAGTATTTAGGAGCCTAACAACAGGAGGAAAAAATTCTACATCTGTGTCAGAAAAAGCTTCCTGGATGGCGTTACACTTGAGCTGAATGTTGAAAGATTATAAGGAAACCATGATGGATAAATATCCCTCAAAAGAGAAAGCAACATAGACAGTATCTTGTAGGAATAAATTAGCACACCACATTCTAGGAACTATAAGTATTTTGGTAATTTCTAGAGCATATGGGAGTGAATCGAAGGGTATGAGTTAACAAGGGATGGGTTTGAAGAAGTCAGCAGGAGAGAGGACCCTAAATGCTGTTAACTAACCAATTTCAATGTTTTTCCATTCACAATAACAGCTATCATTTGTTGACTACTTCCATTCACAAAAATAATAAGT
>NW_011482426.1:0-257 GCF_000754665.1 Bison bison bison
GTTTGGTGGGTTACAGTCCATGGGGTCACAAAGAGTTGGATGCAACTAAAGCGACTCAGCACACTCACACTTGAAGTACAGTGTGAAGAACCCCCGGGCTCTCCAGTATTGGGTGTGTTCACCCTGTTTCTAAAGCCTGGGGTAGAAACTGAGGTCACAGGAAAAGTGAGAACATACCTCCAGAGCGAGGAGCTGACACACTAGGCAGAGATTTTTCAGCAGAGATGGTGCCCAGGGGAGCCCTGCTTTGGGCCCAA
>NW_011482426.1:357-1389 GCF_000754665.1 Bison bison bison
GCTTCACAAAGTCCTGAAAGGGCCCAGCTCTGCTGCCCCATCCTGATACCAACAGTACCAATCTGGAGGTGGAGACAAGGAAACACACCTCACCCCCAACCAGAATCTCGCTCTGGGCACAGTCCAGCCAGACTTCATGCCCAACTCTGATTAAACTTCAGAGTTATCTAATAAAGCTGATCACTCCTTCCACTCCAGAAAACACCTTCCTCCCTGGAAGCCCTGTGTCGCATTGTTTCTGTCTCCCCTATGAGGCTGACCCCACTGTGTCTTCAAGCGCTGTCAGCTACACTTCTGCGTGGCTGTGTCCCATCTCAAAGATGTGCGCCAGGCAGCCCGAGCAGATGCATAGAGCCACCACAGTATCGCCCACCCCACGGCCTCTTCTCCAAGGTGACAATGACACTCCAGTGACCACACTTCCGGTAGTGGGGTTGATACTCTCTTCCCTTGAACCTGATCCAAAATTCATGACTGCCCCAACCACCAGAATGAAGAAGACGTGAAGACGTGTGACTTCTGAGACTAGGTCCTAAAAATGCATGCCCTCCTTCCCTGTTCCCTCAGGATACTCACCCTTAGACCCCTGCCACCACGCTATGAGGAAGCCAAGAAGCCACAGGGAGAGACCAACAATCCAAGCTGAGGTCCCCGAACGCAGTCAGCATCAACACTAGCTGTGAGATCGAGTGAGGTTTTGGGTGATTCCAGTCCCCTAGCCGTCGAGTCACCCCTGTCCTTTGAGCCACCCCAGAGGACACTGTGTTGAGCAGAGACAAGCTGTCCCCCCTGGCTTTGACCAGACTGTGGATATGTGAGCAAAATAAATGATGTGTCATTGTTTCAAGCCACTGATCTTGGGGTGGTTCATTATGCAGTAGTAGATGGAACAGGGCTGCACAGAACAAATGCATCCAGGAGACTGCCTGGAAGGAAATGGAGCCAAGTCAATATATAGGCTTGACCTGTTTGGGGGATTACTGCAGTGATTTCAGACAATCAAAACAATGCAAACCTCTGGCATCAATGCGG
>NW_011482426.1:4846-5503 GCF_000754665.1 Bison bison bison
GCTCCACTGTCTATGGAATTCTCCAGGCAAGAATACTGGAGTGGATTGTCATTCCCTTCTCCAGGGCATCTTCCCCACCCAGGGATCGAACCTGGGGCTCCCACATTGCAGGTAGATTCTTTACCGTCTGAGCTGCCAAAAATGGTATGTCTGGTTAATGGGGTTTTCAAAAGGCAGTCACCTATGAGTATAAAGAGTGGGAAAGGAGAAAATAGCCAAAGAGTTTTCAAAGCTGCAAAGCAGGAGGTTGTTTGGTTATTAACTCAGAGCAGGGCTGAGAAAGCGGAATTTCAAACTGGTCATGGGGAAAGTTGTGACCTGAATGGTATGGCAGAACATCCCCCCCGCAAAGACTCACAAGTGCCAATTCCAGGTGCTTCTGGAAGAGGAGGTGAAAGTGGGACTAAGAATAGGACGATCCACTGAAAGTCCATTTAAGAACTCAGATGTTCAGATGCCTTCCCCTGCTCTGTAAACCGAAGTGGCTCTCCCTTCGCTTCCTCACTCCCCCATCTCAGACAGAAGACTGCACTTTTACTTATTATCTGGAGAGGGTTTTAAAAAGTGTCTTTGCATAGAAAACAAACTTATGGTTACCAAACATGAAAGAGTGGGGCAAGGGGATAAATTAAGAGTTTGGGATTAACAGATATATAT
>NW_011482426.1:9221-10667 GCF_000754665.1 Bison bison bison
AGGACTGGCCACTGGCCACCTCCCCTGGCACTGTGGCCAAGGGAGGGTGAAAAATATAGATTATTCATCTTTGAATCTGAGCGCCTAGCACAATGTGGCATGAAACCATGCCTAATAAATACTTGTTGAATGAACGGGTGAATGACTTAAGGGGCTTTGGTAAATGCCACATGAGCACTTCCCTGGTGGTCCAGTGGTGAAGACTCTGAGCTTCCAATTTAAGGGGGGGCCCAGGTTCAATCCCTGCTCAGGGAATTAGATCCCATGTGCCACACACAACTTCAAGAATTCACATGCCAGAACTAAAAAGATCCCACGTGCCGCAACTAAGACCCAGTGCAGCCAAATAAATTAAAAAAATATGTAAAAAAGAAAAAAAGATGTAAACGCCACATGAATTTCTTGTGTCATATGACTGCCCCCAAAATGCTAATACTAAAGGCTTAATGCTGTAGAGTTGAGGTCTTTGACACTCCACTGGGGTGCATTGACAGCTTTAATTTCTCTCATTTGTTTAGGATAAAGAAAATCTACAGAAAGTCATAATGTAAATATTAATGGAGATTAACTTCTTTTTATTTGTAGATTCGAATCAATGTGACTAGTCCCTATGTTTACTGTGCAGACCGCCACTTAAGAATGCCTTTACCTGGCCAGTAGGACTGTGAATTGCGGTCACGGGTAGCATATTTTGACGCACTGCAGCTTACAGGTGCCTAGCGATGTGGATTTACTGATCATATGACCTAGTTTTAGCTTAACTCCCAAGTGAGCCATCAGGCTTAAAAAGATTCCTACGAAGAAACCATGTGTTAAAAATAATACTCATAATACGGGCACGCTGGAACAAGATGGAGGCTGAGCAGATGTTTCTTCTAGTATGAGCTCTTTGTCAGCCACATCATGTGGCAAAGACAGCCATAATCTAATCAGATCTGAGCTGAAGTCGGCCCTCAAGTTGAGATTATCAAGAGACAATTTGAAACATGAGTTTCCAATCACTGCCGTCTTAATGACAAGCCTGGCCTTTGAGTGTCTATGGTATGTTGGGACTATCTGGTGACCGTCAGAAGCCTTCAGAACAGAGGTCTTTAACCACAAATAAATACATCGGATTTCAAAGGAAACCAACGAGACTGAAATCATTATCAAATTATTAAAACAAATTTGTGCTATAGATATGTACATATACATACAGGCTTCTTTAGTAAATCATTAAGTAACAAGATCCGTGGCAGATCTAATGACTCTCATCATTTCACAGTGTTGATGAGCATATGTGATATCTTAAGATATCTGCTAATACTACTGAGATTTGTTGCCTACGTATATAATTGAAGGAAATGCTAAATTGCAGTCAGAGGCTAGTAAAAATGGAGATGTCATTTCTTTCCCATCCAGTTCACGAACCCTGTGAATTCTATCCTTGAACCTCAGGTCAAGAGC
>NW_011482426.1:14061-15166 GCF_000754665.1 Bison bison bison
TTGTCACTGTTATCAGTTACTGAGCATTTAACTATGAGCCAGGCACTGTGTTAGGTGTTCTACAAACATGATCTCCTTTAGTCTTGTCTGCTGATCTCCTTTAGTCTTGTCTAAAATCTTGGAAAAGAAGGTATGATTGGCCCCACTTTACAAATGAAGAAAAGTGAGATTCAAAAGGATAAGAAACTTCACACCTAGCTGGTCATGGAACCAGAATTTGAATACGGGGCTCTCTTGGTCTTTGTTTTCTGTCACACTGCCTCCCTGTCTGTATTAGTCAGAGAAACAGAACCAAGAGGGTGTGTGTGTGTGTGTGTGTGTGTGTAGAAAGAGAGAGAGACAGAGATTTATTTTAAGGAATTGGCTCACATGATTAAGGAGACTGACAAGGCCCAAGGTCTTTAATCAGCAAGCTGGAGACCCACAACAGCCAATGGTATAGTTCCAGTCTGAATGCCTTCAGGTTCAAAACCCAGGGAGACCCAGTGTTTCACTCTGAGTTAAAAAAACAGGAAAAAACAGATGTCCCAGCTGGAAGGCAGTCAGATAGGAGGAGTTTCCCCTTACCTCCAGGACGGTCAGCTTTTTGTTCTATTGGAACCTTCAACTGATTGGATAAGGCCCACCCACATACGAGAGGGCAATCTGCTTTACTCAGTCCATCGATTCAAATGTTAATCTCATCCAAAAACACTCTCAAAGATATACCCCAAGTAATATTTGCCCAAATATTTGGGTCCCCATGGCCCAGTCAAGCTCACACCTGCAATTAGCTTTCACACTGTCCCCCATGAACTCAACCTGTTTATCCTTGGACATTCTTAGCTTGTGGGACCATTTTTGCTCTTGCCTGGCCTAAATCTTATGCTTTAAAGAGTCCTGCCCTCACCCATACATAATTCATGTATTTTCATAATGTTATTGAAAATTTCTCCTCTTGATAATATCTCCTCTTACAATAGGTGGGGAAAAGAGAAGACAGACAAAAGGGATATTAGGGTATCCTAGTTCTAAACACTTTTTCTTAATAGGTTTGGGGGGAAATCAATTGAAAATACCTTAATAGGAAAATATTTTAATAGTCTAGGACAGTTATTAAATTATA
>NW_011482427.1:0-685 GCF_000754665.1 Bison bison bison
CTGTTCGACTCACACCAGGACTTGCATTCAGGTCTGTGAGTTTCTGGAGATGATTTCAAAGGATGGGATGTGCTGTCGTCTGAGGCCTGACCTCCCTGTCAGGTGGTCTTGCTGGCCAGCACCTCTCTCTGTGCTGCCCCATGTTCCCCTTTGCACACCTGCCTCCCCCACCCCTTCCTCTCAGAACCCCGTCTGTGCTCCCCTTTTCCCTCTTCTCCCCAGACCAACTTCCATTGTCCTTCCATCACGGAGTCCTATAGCTTTCTGTCCCTTTAGGACAGAAGTCAGTATACTTTTTTTTTCAAACAATAGATAGCAAATATTTTAGACTTTGTGTGCCATTCTATCTCTGTTGTAACTTATCAACTTTGCTGTTGTAGCACAAAAACAGGCCAAGATAATACATCAGCAAAAGCACATGACTGTGTTCCAATAAAACTTTATTTACAAAAGCAGGTGATGGCCATTCTTGGCCCACAGGCTATCGTTTGTCAACTCTCTTTTCAGAGCATGCAGGGCAGCAGATTTCATTGAGGTAAATCATTATCTAATTAACAGATTTTTAACTCACTTGGTTAATATTATCCTGAATATTGGTAATATTTTTCCCTAAGTAGAAATTTCAGAATTCCCTCTAGATCTGTAAAATCCTGGCCCATCTCTCCAGTCTTTATTGTATCTTAAA
>NW_011482427.1:2509-13503 GCF_000754665.1 Bison bison bison
CTTCTTGCCATTAAAAAGTGTAAAAGGAATTCTTATGTAAAATATTAAAACTTGTTTTTACATCTAGCTTACAGAGGTTTTTATATCCTCCTCCATCTGTTTAAAGCTAATGTAAAAAAATATATCTTTTACTCAGTCTTATGTGTGCCATGTCAGCAGGTTTTTATTCATCACAAACTGTCTTCAAATGTAATAAATGTCTCTGTAGGAGGGAGGTTCTGAAATGTTGGAGAGAATATAAACCAGTTTGGAGAGAGGTAGTTTATTATTGTTTCTTAACTGGTAATTGCTCATTATTGGTAAAAGAAGAATTCAATATTTTGTAGTTCTTTGTTTAATTGATAGATATCTGTCCCTGCCTCATTTTAGCATTTATTCTTGTATGTGTTAAACACCTGAGTATGCTGCTATCTCTCCTTTTTGGTAGAATAAGCCACCTCTCTGAATGTGCTGTCAAAGATAAGTTATTTTTGTTTAGGAGGCCTTGGTCAGTATTTAAATTATATTCTCCTTTGAGTATTGCATATTGTCCCAAAGAGAGAAAAACAATAAAAATGCAATATTTGCATTTCTCTCTTCTAATAGAGTAGAAAGTGAGAAATTATTAAAATGAGGTTTGATGACCATCCAGTTCTACTCCTCTATAACACGTGGCCCTTTTATAACCATATATAGTGTTCATATATATTCTTTTCTTTGACAAAATTCTTTTTATTTAGATATGGAAAGTGAATAAATAAAATCTTTGCATTCATTTATCTAATTCTTTTAGTTTTAATAAAATGCTGAAGGAAGCATCCCTAAGTGAAACTGTTATAGGATGATGAATAAGTTTGCAAATCATCAAAGGAGTCATCACACTCCTACTTCAGTCCTTCACAGATACTAAGACCTGGAATATTCTTAACCATATAAAAAGCAGATATAAAGATATAAAAACAGAACACCTTATTTACAGTCTCTGAACGTCCATAAATAAAACCTTCAGCTCCTAACCCACATGATGTCATATATGTTTCAGATGATTTCAGTAGAAAGAGTGATAGAATATACAGAGCTTGAGCAAGAAGCACCCTGGGAACTTGAGTTTCGTCCACCACCAGACTGGCCCAACAATGGAATGATTGCCTTGAGCGATGTGAACTTCAAGTACAGCTCAGATGGGCCTCTGGTATTGAAGGATCTGACAACAGACATTAAACCAGGAGAAAAGGTTTGTTTAAGCCATTTGCCTCTTTAAAATTCAGCTGAAGATTTAGTGCCACATCTGTTGTTGACTTTCTTGTATGTGTTGGGGAGACTCTTTGTTCTTCATGGGTGCGGATTAGATCAGTGACACCACAGGTGAATCTCTTGAAAACTGACCAGGGGATGGGGATCCCGGTATTTCTTTCCCTGTGTTGTGAACTCCCTCATGGTGGTTGGAGGGTCCTGAGCTCCTGAACTATAACTTAGCCTGACCCAGGACACTATATTGACACCTGATTATTCATGTGGATTCTGAGAAGTCAGCCTTGACTCACTGTCTCTAACTCTCCAATATCTCCTTTTTCCCCCATCCATTCTTCTTTGTATTTCTGAAATCTTCTCTTCTTCCTCTGATGCCCTTCAGCTATGGCCTCCTCCTCTGTTCTTTCAGCCTTCCCGTAGACTTGTCCTCCATTAACCCACACTCGACTGTCATCCTCCTGCCCTGCGCCCACAGACTGCTTCTTTCTTAAGCACAGATCTGATCCTTACTGGACTGGGCGAGCTGCTGCTGGAACCATAGGGCAGCCCTAGATCCATTCTAGCAGGGATTGTGTGGCCAGCTCAGAGCCACCAGAGAAGAGCCCAGAATCAGTCAGGGGTGAAAAACCAGAGCCCTCCATGGAGGCAGAGTCTGGAGACTCAATCAGAGTTGATGAAAGCAAACCAAGAGGAGCAGGGAAGATTCCAGGTGGAAGATGGCAGAAAGACTTGTGACCTGGTCCTGTCAGCACCCATGTTTGCAAGTGATGTTCCTTTTCCATGCATCTTGAGGCCTTCAGCTGGGACCAGGGCAGAGTCTTGAAGAACAGACTAAACCAGAACAGACAAGGCAGTAGGCATCTCTTCCCCACCTACCTCTCCAGCCTCAAGTCCTCATGTTCACACACTCCCCAACACTCAGGTTGTGTGTAGATTCTCCTAAAGTACCACATCCTCCCTGCTTCCCATGTGCACACACGGCCCTCTCTACTTCAGAGACCCTTCCCCTCTGTCATCTTCTGGTTAAAGCCTCCTCATTTTCTGAGTTAATTCTAATGTGTCTGCTTCCCAATTCCTCCTAATGTTGTATACCCTTAAGATAGCATTTATTGTACACGTGTGTACAAGTATCCATCAACAGGTGAATAGATAAAATGTTACTCACTCACTCTCCCAGCCAGCAGTCCCTCAGCACCCTCCCTGTGCCCTGCAGAATGCCATTTTCTGAGGAACAGAGCTAAAAAGAAGATTCTCCCTGATCCATACAATGTAATATTATTCAGCCTTAAAAAGGAAGGAATTTCTGACCCATGGATAAACCTTGAGTACATCATACTAAATGAAATATGCCAGACACACAAGAAAAAAATACTATATAATTCTACTTTTATGGGGTTCCTAGAATAGTCAAATTCCTAAACACAGAAAGTAGAATGATGGTCACCAAGGTAAGAAGGATGGGAAGTAGGGAGTTATTGTTTAATGAGTATAGAATTTAAGTTCTACAAGACAAAGAATAAAAGGCAAAAAATATTCTGGAGGTTTGTTGCACAACAATATGAAAACTTAAGACTAAGCTGTCAATTTAAATATAGTTAAACTGGCAAAGTGTATGTTATATGTATTTTACCACAATTAAAATAAAAGAAAGCATCGTCACATGCTTTGTAATTTTGAGTCTATATCCCAGAATACCCTAAGGCTTCTAAAGATCAGGGAACATCTTATTTTTAGCTCTGTTCCCCAGAAAGTGTTCTGCAGGGCACACAGAGTGCTGAGGGACTGCTGGCTGCGAGGTTGAGTGAATAATACATGGATAAGTGCAACCAGTAACCAAAACATACACACAGGGCAACTCATTGTAAGTAACCAGTTTCCTAGATGTGTTAAATACTTTAGGAACTGCTGTTTAAATCTCTATCTACCTCAGACCCACCTAGTGGACCATAGCCATATTTAATGAATGATACCCTTGTGACTCTATGTGACGCTATGGACTGCATCCCTCCAGGCTCCTCTGGTCATGGGATTTTCCAGGCAAAAATACTAGAATGGGTTGCCATTTCCTTCTCTAGGGGGTCTTCCCAACCCAGGGATCGAACAGAGGTCTCTTACCTCTACTTGCATTGGCAGGAGGATTCTTTACCACTAGCGCCACCTGGGAAGCCCTTGTGACATGAAAGAATATTAAATTTAATGCCCAAATGATATCCAGGGCCTGGAGGAGGACATGGCAACCTAGTTCAGTATTCTTGCCAGGAAAATCCCCATGTACAGAGGAATCTGGCAGGCTACAGTCCAGAGAGCAGCTTCAGTTAGTCACATGGCAAAAGCTTGCTCCTAAGTATTTCCAGTTTCAGTGTAGGTTGGGAAAATAGTAATTGTACCTCATGATGCAATCCTGTCCTTAAAATCACCATAGGTGATGTTTGCTTACTAGCAGTTAAGTATGTCCATCAGATTTCTCATCATAAACATAATTCTGTCAATTTGCTCCTGTCTTAAATTTTGCCCAAAGACATCAAATATGAATTATCTATATCTTAGGGGCATAACATATTTGTATTCTTCTACCTTAAAATTCTCAAATCATAGGACTGTATGAGCTTCTAAAATGTTTGAGGGATGATTGAATCTGGAGACTGAGTTAATAACTTCAGTTACTTGACTTTTGATTTGTGTCATGGTCCACTCACAGTATCACCATTAGTTTCATTTTTGTGTTTAAAGATTATAACAGGCAGCATGTTCATGAGGTGATTTCACACCACCTGTGTACATCCTCAGGTTTCCTCTCCTGCTCACTTGTCCCAGGCCCCGTCACTCCTGGATACCCTTTTGTGTTGGATTTGATTGACTGAGGTTGCTGGGAGTGAGCCAGACCAGCAGAAATTGGGCTTTATTCTCTCCCTCATTTCCTCTGCTGTCCCAATTCCTGGAAGTTAGGGTAAATGGGAAAAATTAATAGGTATTATGCTGGTTTCTAATTTATAGAAGAAATAGCAAGCAAAAAATGAGGTAAATAGCACCTTAGGCTTCCTGCGTAGGTATTGAACCTGGGTTGAGTTTTTCATTTAGATGATTTGATGGTTTATTTGATCATTTTAGAGAGTCCTAGGCTATTTTAAAGCATTTTTCAGCTCTAGAGGTAGATTGATATTGGTTTGTTATATTTTTTTCTTGCTCAGAGTTATTACTTAGATAATACATTTTAATAGATGCTTACTAGACCTTGATATAATGTACAAATATGTTAGTTTCCTACATTTTCTCCTTGTTTATTTCCTCAGCAACTCCTCTCCCCACTCCCAAATTGTCCCACTTTCTTTACCAGCTTCCTAATTCCTCATGACTCAGACTGTGGTGCCAGGGTCAACAGCACCTGCATCTCCTGGAGCTTCTTAGAGATGAAGAATCCCATTCTCATCCAGACTTCTTGACTCAGCATCAAATTTGAACAAGACCTCCTAGTAAAGTCCTTTCTCTCCCATAGACAGTGTTTGATGACTCATAACCCATAATTTCCATGAAACATTCTTTGACAGTTTGAAATTGAGCTCATGAATCACCCAAACCCCTCTTGTGTCTGAGCATGAGACTCTAGAAAGTTCTGTATCACCTACCACCCTACAGATTCATATTTATATTCTGCAAATCATGCCTTTACATTATAATCTAAGACTGTGTGATTCCACTGCATTTCTTTGCATCTTTTCAGTGAGTCTGTCTTCATTACAGGCAGTTTTCATCCTGCTCCAGCCTTCCCCACACCAGCCTCCTGCAGGGACTGGAGGGATTTCCCACAGGCTCAGTCCTGCCTGGACCTAGAATCAGAGACAGCCCTGCACAGCAGTGTATGTGCAGCTCTTTCACCACCTAATGGGATCAAAAATGAGTCTTGCTGCCCTAAGCAGTGCCTGCAGTCTGTTTGGCCTGTTTCCTGGGAAACCTTATGTCCCACTTAGCTGCAGGGTTCTTCCCCAGCCCACCTGTAGGTGCTGGTTTTTCCCACTTACAGCCTGCCCACCTGATCTCAGTCATTCTCTTTGTTCAGAGATTTTGTCCTTCTTGTCCCACCCACTACTTTATAGTCACCCGTATCCATAACTTGCTTAAACTCTCTGGCCATAGGATCTCCATGTTAGGTCTGTTCCTTTAACTGTAGCTACACCTCTCCCCACTTTCTCTGTTCTAGTTAGCCAGAGGGACATAATAGGGAGTCATGCCAACCAGGTGATAAAGAGGCCATCAGCAGAATGGAAAAGAACTTGACATATGTGGAATGAGTCCCATCCTTGCACTTAAAAACTTTATTATTTCAGGTGGACTAGTTAATCTAACTAAGCTTTGATCGTCTCTTTTGCAAAATGGAGGTGACAGGACCTAATCTCTAAGGTAGTTGTACAACTTAAACAACATAACATACATAAAACACCCAGCATGGAGATCAGCATGCAGTACATGCTTGGACAAAGATAGCTGTCATTTTCATAAGGTGTAAAATGACCATAATCACTTATGCTTTGTTTACTTATAAACTATCTCATGAAAATGAGCTTAGCCATTTGCAATTGTATTTATGGCTATAGAATCCTTATGCTGTGTCTGTTTCTCTGTCCAGCTTATCACATTCCTAGACAATATAGTAATAGATCTTTCATACATTTCTCCAGCCTGAGTTAAAAACTTCAGCTCCCTACAGAAGCCTCTTTTGCACAGGACACCATAGGTAATACAAAGGCAAATCCAATGCAGATCCTACTGTCAACATATACAGTCCAGTTGAAGAATAAGAAAAAGGCTGTATTAACTTTGTAAGAACTTTTATGGAAGTTTATTAAAAGATGGTATAACATCTGTTAGGGTTTAAACAAACCCCCATGAGGGGAGAAGTACAGAATTTCCAAGGAATTACACAGGTAAGAGAGGCTTTAGTGACTTGTGGTTAGAATTTTAGCAGGTGGAAATGTATATGAAAGTCATTCCAGTAAGTGGGACATAAGCAAAACATGATGCTCTGATTCTGTGAATGAAGACTTAGGCACCTAGTATTCAGTTAAGTGAACTATCAGATGTATAACACACTTTCATGTCCAACTCCACAACTACCTAGTGACCCCAAGGAAACTGACTCATAGACGTGAAGAATGGAGAGGTCAGATATCCTGGGGTGGAGCAATGGGCACAGAACCGGCCTTCGTGAGGTTAATCTGAGAAGTGAGAGCATGTGCCCCAGAGTGGGCAGACGTGAGAGGCAGGGAGCCAGGAACTCTTGTGCCTCCAGGAAGATGTCCTGGGAATGTGATACCACATTTTGAAATCAAACTGATGTAAATTAAAACTAAGTTATAACACATGGGTTTGTGAATGTGCAGGGAAACAGCTGAAAGTAGAAATTGCTATCATATTTCTGGAGGTAGTTTGGCAGTACTTAAGAGTCTACTTTAAAAATGTTCATACCTGTTTCTTGGCAATTCCACATATGAGAACTTATCTTAAGAAAATAATGACAGTTGTTTGCAAAGATTTGGCTTCAAGGGTATTTAACATACAGTTATTTATAATAGCAAAATATTAGAGACTGCCTAAATATTCACCAATAGGGGTTTATTAAATAAATTATCACACATACTATAATATTATATAGTCATTAAAATAAATATTTTTAGTGAATATTAAATGAAAACAAATTGCAATATGTTCATATCTCTTTTTTTAATGAGTTTTTGTCTTCAACATACACACACATAGACACACACACATCCAGAAAGAAAATACATCAGTATCTTAGGAATGGATTTATTGGCGTGCAGGGGTGATGACTAGTATTTATTTACTTTCTAGATTTATTTGCATTGATTATGACTAACAAAAAGATTTGTTTGGTTTTTTAAAAGCTAACACAGCCTGTTACTCACATAATGATTATGGTCATTAAAATAAGGGATTGATTCATGAAGCATTGCAGGTATAGAATCTGTAGGCCTTGGTACCATGCTGGAATCAGGGAAAACTGGAAATAAAGTGGACAGTTGAGGCTGGGAAAGAAGTAATGAGATTAAAGTAGGAAAGTCAGAAGAAGTGGCTGTTTTGTGGGGGCATTTGATGTTAATCATGTGGAGTTCAATGTATCAGTATGGAGATAGATCCGGGGGCAGATGTCAACAAGTTGGTGTGGTTGTCAGAGACCAACCCTGGCCTGGTTGGAAAAACAAAAAGGAGCAGTTGTAAAGCTGAGGAATGTAAATTTTAGGAATGTAAAATTACTGATATTGGTGACATTCCCCACAGGCACTTAGCAAAACCCTTTGGTGACCTGGGAAAGACTTCCAGACATAGCTTTGAAAACTGAACGGTAGAAATAGCCCGGGCCAGATTTTCTTTGAGTTGCCTTTTTCTTACTCTTCTTTTTGGAGTTTGTAGTTTATAGTCCTGCTCACACACATTCTTACAACACAGTTCTCACCTACGTCCCGATGCGTTTTGATTCACATATGAGAACACCCAGAAATACAGGGATACCTGGTTTTATTGTGCTTGACTGATACTGCATTTTTTGCAAATTGAACATTTGTGGCAACCCTGCCTCAAACATGTGGATAAGTACCATTTTCCCTACAGAATTTGCTAATTTCATGTCTTTCGGTCACATTTTGATAATTCTCGCAATATTTCAAACTTATTATATTATTATATTTGTTATGATCTGTGATCAATGATCTTTTATGTTGCTGCTATAATTTGCCAGAGGCTCAGTTGATAGTTAGCATTTTTAAACAATAAAGTTTTTTTAAATTAAGATACTAATACTGTTTTTTAAGATGTAACACTATTGCTCACATGACAGACTATAGTATAGCATACCATGACTGAGTGACTGAACTGAACTGAACTGAACTTTTATATAGATGGGAAAACTAAAAAAGTGTGACTTGTTTTATTGCAATACTTATTTTATTGCAGTGGTCTGGAACTGAACCTGCCATGTTGCCCAGATCAGCCTGTACAGAGAATATATGAGCTATTCATGTATGCAGAAGAACCTACCTATACGCAGAAAATGACCCATTAGTGTTAAAAAAATTAAGATAGAAAATTGGCTACAAAGATAAATCAACTAAAGCTACTTTTCTTACATGTAATCTCTGTAAAGATAAATTCCTTTTTGAAGTGCCATTATTGATCTTATAGGTTAAGCTTTGGAACTTTGAAGGTATTCAAATGAGAAAATATGTAAGGTTCCCAGAATATAATCAGTGCTCAGAAAGATTTAATTCTTCTCTGTTTAAAGCTGTGAATTTTAAAAATTTAAAGTCCAGGTTTGATGCACAATACTGGATGCTTGGGGCTGGTGCACTGGGACGACCCAGAGGGTTGGTACGGGGAGGGAGGAGGGAGGAGTGTTTAGGATGGGGAACACGTGTATACCTGTGGCAGATTCATGTTGATATATGGCAAAACCAATACAATATTGTAAAGTTAAAAAATAAAATAAAAAAATAAAAATTTACTAGCTGAATTAATTTACAAATGATTGAAAGCATGTCTTATGCACATCATCAATTCCAAATTCCTAAATAGAGAGGAAATCATCTTTTGAGAAGCTCTCACTAAGGAATCTGCAGTTATGCAAACTCATTGCTATAAAAAAGCCAGTTTCTGCATACATGCTTTTATTTATTTTTATTGAAGTATAGTTGATTTACAATGTTGTATTACTTCCAGGTGTATAGCAAGGGGATTCAGATGTATAGATTCTTGTTCCATATAGGTTATTACAAAATACTGAGTATAGTTCCTTGTGCTATATGGTGATGTGAAGTTGCTCAGTCATGTCCTACTCTTTGTGACTCTATGAACTGTAGCCCACCAGGCTCCTCCATCCGTGGGATTTTTCCAGGCAAGGGTACTGGAGTGGGTTGCCATTTCCTTCTCCAGGGGATCTTCCTGACACAGGGATTGAATCCAGGTCTCCCACATTGTAGCCAGATGCTTTACCATCTGAACCACCAGGGAAGCTATAGGGTAGGACCTTTTTTGTTTTATATATGGTAATGTGTATGCGCTGTGCTATATTTAGTCACTCAGTTGTGTCTGACTCTGAGACCCCATGGTCTGTAGCCCGCCAGGCTCCTCTGTCCATGGGGATTCTCCAGGCAGGAATACTAGAGTGGGTTTCCATGCCTTCCTCCAGAAGAAGTGTGTATATGTTACTCCAAAATTCCTAATTTATTCCCCACCACTTTCCCCTTTGGTAACCATAAATTTGTTTTCTATGTCTGTGAGTCTCTTTCTGTTTTGTAAATAAGTTCATTTGTATCATTTTTTTAAGATTCCACATGTAAGTGATAACATGATATTTTCTTTGCCTTTGTCTGATTTACTTCACTTACTATAATCTCTTGGTCCATCCATGTTACTGCAAATGGTAACATTTCATGACTTTTTATGGCTGAGTAGTATTCCCTTTGGAGAAGGAAATGGCAACACACCCCAATGTTCTTGCCTGGAGAATCCCAGGGATGGGGGAGCCTGGTGGGCTGCCGTCTATGGGGTCGCACAGAGTCGGACACGACTGAAGCGACTTAGCAGCAGTAGCAGTATTCCCTTTATATATGTATCACATCTTCTTTATCGATTCCTCTGTTAATGGACATTTAGTTTGCTCCCATGTCTAGGCTACTTTATATTGTGCTCTGCATGCATGTTTATAGCACACAGTGAAAAGCCAACTTTTATAATACAGTTTCATTCCTAACCAGCATTTTACCTGCATTATTGTGATTCTTTGATCTTATTTTTAATGTACTAATTTCTTTATGCCTTGGTTTTAAATTACCAGACTGATACTTGACATATATCTTTCCAAGGCTTAACTATAAGTATTAATTGGTTTGTAAAATGCCTTTTGAACTGTTCAGATGAGAGGTTCCATATAAATAGCAAATGTTGTTTGTGTTGTTGTTGATTTTATTATATGTGTTTTGCGTACTGGCTACTGTTTCAAGACACTGAGATGAGTATTTTGCAATTTTAAAATGATTCCTTTCAAGACAGAACATAACCAAGGCATTTAATACGTTGAAGTGATTTAGTTTCTCTACCATAGAATATATGTGTGCTCAGTCGCTCAGTCGTTTCTGACTCTTTGCGACGCTATGGACTTTAGCCTGCCATTCTCCTGTGTCCATGGGATTCTCCAGGCAAGAATACTGGAATGGGTTGCCATTACCTACTCCAGGGAATTTTTCCAACCTAGGGATTGAACCACTTCATCTTTGACATCTCCTGCATTGGCAAGCAGGTTCTTTACCACCAGCACTACCTGGGAAGCCCAGAGAATAAGCCCTTTTAAATAATAGAACTCTGGGAAAATGTATACTTATGTATATGTAACAGCTCTGATTTGATTTGTTGATATCTCTATGAAATTATCCACAAAATTCTCAAGGTTCAAGATATGCAGACAGTAGAAATAAAAACTAAGATTTATTTCTTATGGAACTTCTGATTTTTTGTTGCTAGTAGATTGATTCTGTTATTTTTATTTTTTTTTAATTTTATTTTATTTTTAAACTTTACAATATTGTATTAGTTTTGCCAAATATCGAAATGAATCAGCCACAGGTATACCCACATTCCCCATCCTGAACCCTCCTCCCTCCTCCCTCCCCTCCCCTCCCTCTGGGTCGTCCCAGTGCACCAGCCCCAAGCATCCAGTACCGTGCATCGAACCTGGACTGGCGACTCATTTCATACATGAT
>NW_011482428.1:0-391 GCF_000754665.1 Bison bison bison
AATCAAAATATGCATAGAAACGAATGAAAATGAAAACACAACAACCCAAAACCTATGGGATTCAGTAAAAGCAGGTCTAAACAGAAGGTCCATAGCAATGCAAGCCTACTTCAAGAAATAGGAAAGAAATCAAATAAATAAACTAACTCTACACCTAAAGCAATTAGAAAAGAAAGAAATTAAGAACTCCAGGATTAGCAGAAGGAAAGAAATCTTGAAAATTAAGTTAGAAATAAATGCAAAAGAAACAAAAGAAACCATAGCCAAAGTCAACAAACCTAAAGCTGGTTCTTTGAGAAAATAAATAAAATAGACAAACCATTGGCCGGATTCATTAAGAAACAAAGGGAGGTGGATCGTATCAACAAAATTAGAAATGAAAATGGAGAAA
>NW_011482428.1:1121-2177 GCF_000754665.1 Bison bison bison
ATTGCAACAAAAAGAATAAAATACTTAGGAATAAATCTACCTAAAGAAACAAAAGACCTATATATAGAAAACTATAAAAAACTGATGAAAGAAATCAAAGATGACACAAATAGATGGAGAAATATACCATGTTCATGGATTGGAAGAATCAATATAGTGAAAATTAATATACTACCCAAAGCAATCTATAGATTCAATGCAAACTGGAACAATCAACCTGCCTGACTTCAGGCTATACTACAAAGCTACAGTCATCAAGACAGAATGGTACTGGTACAAAGACAGAAATATAGATCAATGGAAAAAAATATAAAGTCCAGAGGTAAATCCACACACCTATGCACATCTTATCTTTGACAAAGGAGGCAAGAATATATAATGGAGAAAAGACAATCTCTTTAACAAGTGGTGCTGGGAAAACTGGTCAACCACTTGTAAAAGAATGAAACTAGAACACTTTCTAACACCATACACAAAAATAAAGTCAAAATGGATTACAGACCTAAATGTAAGACCAGAAACGATAAAACTCCTAGAGGAAAACATAGGCAAAACACTCTCTGACATAAATCACAGCAGGGTCCCCTATGACCCATCTCTTAAAGTAATGGGAATAAAAGCAAAAATAAACAAATGGGACCTAATTAAACTTAAAACTTTTGCACAACGAAGGAAACTATAAGTAAGTTGAAAAGACAGCCTTCAGAATGGCAAACAAAGCAACTGACAAATAATTAATCTCAAAAATATACAAGCAGCTCCTTGCAGCTCAATTCCGGAAGAATATGTGACCCAATCAAAAAATGGGTCAAAAATCTAAACAGGCATTTCTTCAAAGAAGACATACAAATGGCTAACAAACACATGAAAAGATGCTCATCACTGATTATCAGAGACAGGCTAATCAAAACCACAATTAGGTATCATCTCATGCCTGTCAGAATGGCTGCTATCCAAAAGTCTACAAACAATAAATGCTGGAGAGGGTGTGGAGCAAAGGGAACCCCTCTTACACTGTTGGTGGGAATGCAAACTAGTACAGCCACTATGGAGAAC
>NW_011482428.1:4037-5800 GCF_000754665.1 Bison bison bison
AATGTAATGAAATATCCAGTCTGGGTGCTAAAGCCTAGTCTTTTCTTTTAATTTGAATTTAATTTGTATTAAAATAGCTAGTAGATAAGAAAATCACATCAATAGAAATGGACTAATTCAAAGATAATTTGTTAATGTTCCTTACATATCCTCAGTTTTGTGATATCACACTTACAAACCTTGACAAAAAGATCTTTTTGGAAATAATTTTGGTGCTTTCATTTCACTGGATGAATACATTTATAATTCTCGGTACAATGTTTATTTCAACAGTTTTAGGTAGTTTTTCTTTTTTTTTAAGCCATTTAATTTTATTCAAAGAATATTTTTTTAATGACAAAAGTACTAAATATTCACTGACCCAGGTTTTACAGTGTGATTTTGTACACAATAAACCGCTGTGATCTCATTGGCTACTACTCTCCCCCTCACTCAATTTGTTCCAGGCTCACTGGCCCCTTGATTGTTCATTGACCATGTTAGATATACATCCACCTCAAAGACTTTGTACTTGCTTTTCTCTCTGCCTGGTATACTCTTGCCCCCCAAATCTTAATGGCTCTTTCTCTCATTTCTTTCAGGTAATTTTCAGTTATTGACTTCTCAAAAAGATATTCTTTGTCCACCTCATTTAAAATAGCAATATCAGTGCTCAACTGCCAGCAGTTTCTCTTCCCCTTCTTGGGTCTTTTTTTCTACACAATATTTCTCATCATATGAAATAGTATGCATGGTAGTTGTATGTGTAGGTAAATGTGAGCCAGAAATTGTTTGTTTATATTATTGCTATATTTCCAGCATCCAGAACAGTGTCTAAAATATAGCAGATGTTTGGGATGTATTAGTATGATAAATGAATGATTGTAGAAAATATTTTTAAAAAATCAGAGGAGCAAAGAGTAGAAAATAAGACATTCATAATCTCATAACCTGGAAATAATTATTGCTGTCATTTTTGTACATGTTTATGTGCATATCCACAAACACACATATACACATGCCTATAACACAAGGTATGAAAAGTGAAAATGAAGTTGCTCAGTCGTGTCCGAGTCTTTGCGACCCCGTGGACTGTAGCCCACCAAACTCTTCTGTCCATGGGATTCTCCAGGCAAGAATACTGGAGTGGGTCACCATTTCCTTCTCCAGGGGATCTTCCTGACCCAGGGATCAAACCCAGGTCTCCTGCATTGCAGATAGACGCTTTAACCTCTGAGCCACCGGGGAAGCCAACACAAGGTATAGTAGTAGTAATAAATTTAATAGTAAAAGAGGTAGTGAGAAATAAGTGGCATTCAGACAGGTAACCAGCCATCTGACTCTACAGTTACAGTTTCTGTGAGTAAGGAATTCAGGAATATCTTAGCTGAATGTCTATACTGAGCCTGCAATCAAGATGCCAATCAGCCTGCAGTCATCTGAAGGCTTGATCAAGATTGGAAGTCTCACTTCCAAGATGGCTCACTCATATCTAGGCAAGTTATGCTGGCTATTGGAAGGAGACCTCAGTTCCTTGCCATGTTGGCCTCTCCATGGAGCTGGCTAAGTGTTTTTAAAAGAAAAAAAATCAGCTATTCTTTCCCAGAGTGAGTCATTCAGGAGAGAGAGAGAAAGGAGGAAGCAACAGTGGCTTTTATTACCTGGTCTTAGAAGTACACAGTTGTCACTTCTACTTAATTTCATTTATTACAAGAGAGTCACAAAATGTAGCTCACAGTAAAGGGTAGGGGAATTAGGCTCCATATTTTTAAGGAAAGTGCATC
>NW_011482428.1:5900-7259 GCF_000754665.1 Bison bison bison
CTCTGGTGTTTTATGACAAGTATCCATAAAATGATTATAGACTTGATTTTATATAGGGTGATAATACTTAAAGTTAAAGGATAAAGTGTGGAAAAGAGGGTAAGAGATATAAGAGAAATAAAATAGTTTCATCAAAGACCTTTTCATGGTGAAGAAAAATGGCAGCAAAACAAAGACAAGTTTTATGAGGAAAATACATAGCCAACTCAAACAAAATGCCCACAAATCAAGATAAATACATCTAATCCAAGTTTTTAAAAAGTTTTCAAGCTCATCAAAAAGAGAGGATTTATTAAAGTTAAAACCAAATAATAATTCCAGTAGGGAAAACATATACTCCTCAAAGTGATAATGTTGGCGCCAGATGCAGCAATTTCCTTAAGCTTGGAAATACACAAGCGAGTTCCCTGATTACAGACATCCAAAAGGCTCAGCAGATATCCATGGCTCAATGAAACTATGACCCATGCCATGTAGGGCCTCCCAAGATGGACGGGTCACGGTGGAGAGTTCTGACTAAATGTGATCCACTGGAGAAAGGAATGGCAAACCACTTAAGTATTCTTGCCTTGAGAACCTCATAAACAGTATGAAAAGGCAAAAAGATATGACACTGAAATATGAACTCCCGAGGTCAGTAGGTGTTCAATATGCTATTGGAGAAAAGTGGAGAAATAACTCCAGAAAGAATAAAGAGATGGAGCCAAAGTGAAAACAATGCCCAGCTGGGGATGTGACTGGTGATGGAAGTAAAGTTCAATGCTATAAAGAGCAATATTTCATAGGAACCTGAAATGTTAGGTCCATGAATCAAGGTAAATTGGAAGTGGTCAAAAAGGAGATGGGAAGAGTGAACATCAACATTTTAGGAAACAGTGAACTAAAATGGATATGAATGGACAACTTTAATTCAGATGATCATTATGTCAATCTGGATTTAGAAAAGGCAGAGGAACAAGAGATCAAATTGCCAACATCCACTGGATCATTGAAAAAGCAAGATAATTCCAGAAAAACATCTACTTCTGTTTTATTGATTAAGCCAACGCCTTTGACTGTGTAGATCGCAACGAACTGTTGAAATTCTTAAAGAGATGAGTATACCAGACCACCTTACCTGCCTCCTGAGAAATCTGTATGCAGGTCAATAAGCAACAATTAGAACCAGACATGGAACAACAGACTGGTTCCAAATTGGGGAAGGAGTACATCAAGGCTGTATATTGCCATCCTGCTTATTTAATTTATATGCAGAGTACATCATGTGAAATGCTGGGATGGATTAAGCACAAGCTGGAATCAAGATTGCTGGGAGAAATATCAATAACCTCAAATACACAGATGATACCACCCTTATGG
>NW_011482428.1:7359-7672 GCF_000754665.1 Bison bison bison
CCAATAATAATTTGAAGACATCTTTGTAAACCACCACACTGACCAAAATATGTTAAAAAGAACATAGTTAACAGTGAGATTAGGGATCATTCCCAACTCAATAACAAATGCAAGCAATACTTGCCAAATATACTACAGATTAAAACAAATTATACTAATCCTCTTGGAATTAAAAAAAAAAAAAGTCATCGTTTCCAAAACAGAAGAAGACTTTCATGGAAAGTATGTGGAAAAAATTCTGAAGAACAAAACACACATTAATATCATAGGAGAATATTTTGGAATTCTGGGTAGATCACAGGGATAAGGGATG
>NW_011482428.1:8338-9144 GCF_000754665.1 Bison bison bison
CCTTGTGTGCTGCAGTCTATGGAGTCATAAAGAGTTGGACACAACTGAGCAACTGAACTGAACTGAATATATTAAAAAATAAGAATATAACATAACATTTTAACTTATTCAGCATTGTCTATCATGTCACAGTTTTTCCATTCCTTATACCTAGATTGCATTGACCATATACACTTACTAAAAGTACAGGTGATTTATGTAATTTGAATTGCAACTTTTGCTGAAAGTATATTAAAAGCACCCATACCCCCTTTTATTTGCTTTATACAACATTTCCCAATTCCAGATTTTCTCTTCAGTTTTGCTCTGCAATTTTCTAAACACCACTACATGCCACCAAATAGGCCATCTGTCTTTCATATCATGGCTTGAGTTAATATTTGGCTGGCCTGAGCATGCCATTTTCTTTTTTGAAACTTCCAAAATATTTAACAACAGCTAGCTCACTTCACAATTTTTATAATTATAATTACCATTGGAATCATACAATTTATGTGCCACAGCAAAGCATAACCTAATGCTTTGTAGTCTATCTGTGACTTATTCCAATCAAGAACAGGTGGAGCTTTTAAGTAATAGTGGTACTATTGCTAATGGTTATGTCTGTCACTTAGTAACAGCAATGGACTTATAGACATATGATCAGTGAGTGATCCAGCTGTAAAACCTTATATCAGGGTTCTCCTTTTTAGGGCAATTCTTGGTGACGACTATGAGCATGAGTTCTCTCAAAAGCAGTTGTTGTTTAGTTGCTAAATTATGCCCAATACTTTTGCAATCCCATGGACAGTATCCCACAAGGCTTC
>NW_011482428.1:10176-10920 GCF_000754665.1 Bison bison bison
TCTGTTTGTCACTTTCACTGTATAATTGTAAGGGATTTGATTTAGGTCATACCTGAATGGTCTAGTGGTATGCCCTACTTTCTTCAATTTAAGTCTTAAAGAGTTCGTGATCTGAGCCACAGTCAGCCCCTGGTCTTATTTTTGCTGACTGTATAGAGCTTCTCCATCTTTGGTTGCAAAGAACATAATCAATCTGATTTCAGTATTGACCATCTAGTGGTGTCTATGTGTAGAGACTTCTCGTGTGTTTTTGGAAGAGGGTGTTTGCTATGACCAGTGTGTTCTCTTGGCAAAACAGTGTTAGACTTTCATCTGCTTCATTTTGTATTCCATGTCCAAATTTGCCTGTTAATCCAGGTATCTCTTGACTTCCTACTTTTGCATTCCAGCTCCCTATAATGAAGAGGCCATCTGTTTTGGGTGTAGTTCTTGAAGGTCTTGTAGATCTTCATAGTACCGTTCAATTTCAGTTTCTTCAACATTACTGGTCGGGGCATAGACTTGGATTACTGTGATATTGAATGGTTTGCCTTGGAAACTAACAGAGATCATTTTGCTACTTTAGAGATTATATCCAAGTACTGCATTTAAGACTCTTTTGTTAACTATGTTGGCTTCTCTATTTCTTCTAAGTATGAACATGCTGGGCATTAATTTGCCCTCATTTGTATGTTGTTCACACATGACTACTAAGTAGTTTCAAAAGCTCCTATGCTGTAGTACCAGGTAAACCCTGGGATAAAG
>NW_011482428.1:11020-12199 GCF_000754665.1 Bison bison bison
CCTCTCCCCTCCCTGCCATAAGGGTGGTGTCATCTGTGTATCTGAGGTTACTGATATTTCTCCCAGCAATCTTGATTCCAGCTTGTGCTTCATCCATCCCAGCATTCCACATGATGTACTCTGTATATAAGTTAAATGAGCAGGTTGACAATATACAGTCTTGATGTACTCCTTCCCCAATTTGGAACCAGTCTGTTGTTCCATGGCTGGTTCTAACTTTTGCTTTTTGACCTGCATACAGATTTCTCAGGAGGCAGGTCATGTGGCCTGGTATTCTCATCTCTTTAAGAATTTTCCCCATTGGTTGTGATCCACAAAGTCAAAGGCTTTGGTGTAGTCAATAAAACAACAGTAGATGTTTTTCTGGAACACTCTTGCTTTTTTTATGATCCAGTGGATGTTGGCAGTTTGATCTCTTGTTCCTCTGCTTTTTATAAACCCAGCTTGAACACCTGGAAGATCACAGTTCACATACTGTTAAAGCCTGACTTGGAGAATTTTGAGCATTACTTTGCTAGCGTGTGAGATGAGTGCAATTGTGCAATAGTTTGAACATTATTTGGCATTGCCTTTCTTTGGAAGTAGAATGAAAACTGACCTTTTCCAGTCCTGTGGCCACTGGTGATTTCCAGATTTGCTGGCATATTAAGTGCAGCACTTTCACAGGATCATCTTTTAGGATTTGGAATATCTCAACTGGAATTCCATCACCTCCACTAGCTTTGTTTATAGTGATGCATCCTAAGGCCCACTTGGCTTTGCATTCCAGGATGTCTGGCTCTAGGTGAGTGATCACACTACTGTGGTTATCTGGGTCATGAAAATATTTTTTTGTATAGTTCCTCTGTGTATTCTTGCCACCTGTTAATATCTTCTACTTCTTTACCAATCTGTCTTTATTGGGCCCATCAGTGCATGGAATGTTCCCTTGGTATTTCTAATTTTTTTGAAGAGATCTCTAGTTGTTCCCATTCTACTGTTCTCCTCTATTTCTTTGCATTGATCACTGATGAAGGCTTTCTAATCTCTCCTTGCTATTCTCTGGAACTGTACATTCACATGGTTATATCTTTCCTTTTCTCCTTTGCCTTTTGTTTCTCTTCTTTTCACAGCTATTCGTAAGGGCTCCTCAAACAACCATTTTACTTTTTTGCATTTTTTTTTTTTTGGGGAATGGTC
>NW_011482428.1:12299-13690 GCF_000754665.1 Bison bison bison
AAATAAAGTGAGGCACAGTCAGGCTGAACCTGTATAAATCTGGCAGAACTGGATATTTTATCAGTGGCTGGAATAAACAATGTGGCAAAAAGGATTTGAAATGCTGCAAAAGTGGTATCAAATAAAATCATCCACTCAAGGCTTTTGCCCATGTTGCAATTCAGTTAGTCAATTTAAAAGTCTAATTTAATAGCTTATTTAAATATGATTAAGGGAGTTTGGTATATGTCATATACCCCAGTATCGCTTTTCTAAGTTTGAGAACTGGAAGGTAGAATGAGGGAACAGGACTTTCCCTTTAAATGTTTAACTGTCTTTAAATGTTAATTCAACTGAAGTTATAATGTTCTATTTTCTGGTTATTAATACTTATCTAGTTAACACCTGCTGGTCCTGGATACCTTCTGTGTACTCAGCATCCAAATGCTGATTCCCTGGTGGGGCATATGGTTGAGCTTTTTGAGAAGCCTAATAAAGCTTCTGCAGTACCTGACATGAGAGATGTGGCTCTGGATAGAGCCTCTCAGTGCTTCCACATGACCTTCTGCCACAGGCTGTACACCTTATAGACTTCTGCTCATCAAAACCAGCCATCTACCACAGTGTTCCCTTTACCCAAAGGTGATTCATGCATTTATAGTAAACTACGTTGCTTCACCAATATTTTTCCTAAAATTGTTATTGCTTTCAAATATATATATATATATATATATATATATATATATAATCTGAGAATGCTTTTGGAGTCAGAAATGGCATAGTGAATCCAGTTTTTTTTTTTCAAAGTGGATAAAAATTGAACCAGCATTGTTATTGAAAAAAATTGTACTTTCTTAATAATCTTAAAAACAAACTCTATCATGTACCAAATCTCTATATGTAATTTGGCCTCTCTTTATACTCTCAATTCAGTGTCATTGAAATGTAAAAATTCAGTGTCATTGAAATGTATATTTCTGTACTAGTATCACACCGTCTTAAGTATTATAGCATTACAATATGTTTTAACATTTAGCTGGTCAGTCTCTTCATAATTATTGACAATTTTCTGGGTTCTTTAAATTTTTGGTCATCTACTGTGTGCTGAGAATTCTTAGAGGCACTTGGTATATGTATGTGTCCCTGTCATTTTAGCACTTACATTTTAGTGACTATTCAAATAAATAGGCTCATATTATTATTCTTGTATGTAAATTGGAAAATAATTCTGTCAAGTGTTCTTTCCCCCAAATGCTAGAACTAGTTTGACATAACTACAAACTTTGTAGACTTAGAAAAATTGACATTATTTCAATATTAATCTTCCTAACCAAAGATCTGATTCTCCATTAATTGAGGTCTTCACTTTTGTCCCTTAATAGGGGTTTAGATCTTTATATATATATATATAT
>NW_011482428.1:16760-17934 GCF_000754665.1 Bison bison bison
GGGAGTTTGTAGGTTGAAACACTGTCACACCCAGGAATTATTAACTGGAGCTGTAAGCTAACTCTTTTTTCAGAGAGGTAGTGGGGGACAGCCCCCCGTAAAGTCAGAGGTGTAGGTGAAAGCACAAAGCAGAAAGTAGGCAGGCTCTGGTTTTGGGGGGAGATGGCTCGAGAATTTCCAGGGAGACTCCTGAGGCTTGATCCCGCCTTTGCGTATGTCAAGCCTCCTTCCTCATGACCTTTGCCACGGGCGGAGCTCGCTCCCCGCACTCCCAGCATCAGAGTCTTTTCCAATGAGTCAGCTCTTCGCATGAGGTGGCCAAAGTACTGGAGTTTCAGCTTTAGCATCATTCCTTCCAAGAAATCCCAGGACTGATCTCCTTCAGAATGGACTGGTTGGATCTCCTTGCAGTCCAAGGGACTCTCAAGAGTCTTCTCTAACACCACAGTTCAAAAGCATCACTTCTTCTGTGCTCAGCTTTCTTCACAGTCCAAATCTCATGTCTTTTGGATAGATTATATGAATTAGATTTATCAAAAGATGGGGCAGAATTGATGTACTTACTGATTTCCTGTATATGCAGGAATATATTTAAACACCATTATGATATTTTAAAACATGTATGGCAAACTGTGTGTATATAAAATTTCAGTACCATGTCACTGGGTCCTAAAATTCTCTGTAGATATCTATTTCCTTCTGGGATCTAATGTTGCAGAGGAAAACTCTTATTTAGATGATTTGCTTCATTTACCAAAATTTTCAGAGTCCTTCTTTATTCTTTTTTTATTTTTTTAAGTAGAAATTTTTTTTATTTTAATTGGAGGCTAATTACTTTATAATACTGTAGTGGTTTTTTGCCATACATTTACATGAGTCTGCCATGGGTGTACATGTGTTCCACATCCAGAACCCTGCTCCCAACTCCCTCCTCATCCCATCCCTCTGGGTCACACCAGGGCACCAGCCCCGAGCACCCTGCATCATGCATCAGAACTGGACTGGCGATTTGTTTCACATATGATAATATACAAGTTTCAGTGCCATTCTTCCAAATCATCCCACCCTCGCCCTTGCCCACAGAGTCCAAAAGACTGTTCTATACATCTGTCTCTTTTTTGTTGTCTCTCATACAGGGTTATCATTACCATTATTCTAAGTTCCATATATATGC
>NW_011482429.1:0-548 GCF_000754665.1 Bison bison bison
AACCTCAGATATGCAGATGACACCACCCTTATGGCAGAAAGTGAAGAGGTACTAAAAAGCCTCTTAATGAAAGTGAAAGAGGAGAGTGAAAAAGTTGGCTTAAAGCTCAACATTCAGAAAGCAAAGATCATGGCATCTGGTCCCACCACTTCATGGGAAATAGATGGGGAAACAGTGGAAACAGTGTCAGACTTTATATTTTTGGGCTCCAAAATCACTGCAGATGGTGACTGCAGCCATGAAATTAAAAGATGCTTACTCCTTGGAAGAAAAGTTATGACCAACCTAGATAGCATATTGAATAGCAGAGACATTGCAACAAGGGTCCATCTAGTTAAGGCTATGGTTTTTCCAGTGGTCATGTATGGATGTGAGAGTTGGACTGTGAAGAAAGCTGAGCACAGAAGAATTGATGCTTTTGAACTGTGGTGTTGGAGAAGACTCTTGAGAGTCCCTTGGACTGCAAGGAGATCCAACCAGTCCATTCTGAAGGAGATCAGCCCTGGGATTTCTTTGGAAGGAATGATGCTGAAGCTGAAACTCCAGTA
>NW_011482429.1:3905-4502 GCF_000754665.1 Bison bison bison
AAAAATGTTATAAAAACATATTCAATTATTTATCTAAAAGTATTTAGCCACAGAGTGCTTCTTTAAACTATTCTTGGGGATCCTCTCTGACTTCTCAGTTAATTAGGTTTTTATGTAAGGGAGACTAAGCCATATAATTGTCACTTTCTTCATTTTTCTTTCTTACAAAGCAATCACACGCACATCTGTTAGGTCCTACAGGTCTTGTCCTAAAGCATTGTGTTTCAAACATATAATAAGAAACTATTTTGATTCCCTTGCCATTTATTAATTTTATCTATTCTCTCTTCCACAAAACTTTTTCTAATACAAATGAATAGATCAGAAATTGTATTTCAAAGGCAATTTCTGATAAAATTCTGTTATGTATTGCTTTTTTAAAAAAATGTGTGGAATATTTGTGTATATGTGTGTATACATATGTATGAAACATATAGTTATATTTGAAATTGTTTTTATCTAATTCTAAAAACAGCATGAAAAAGAAATCTCTAGATTTCTTTTATATTTGTGCAGCACTGAACTGGCTTAACATCTCAGGTGAGGTATTAACACCCCTACCTTTTTCTGGGCTCCAAATTCGCTGCAGATGGTGAT
>NW_011482429.1:4602-6192 GCF_000754665.1 Bison bison bison
CCATTATCCATCAGAGAATGTTCCATAACATAGAAAATTATTTTGGGGAGCACAGAGAAAAGATGAACCGGCAATCTGAATATTATGTAAATTCATGGGTTTCTGGGTCCTGCGAGGTTGTTGTACTCTGAATCCATTATTATCTCAGTCAATACACTCTTAAGAGTCTATGAATGTCCTGGTTTGGGAAATTGTAATTGTCCCAAATGAGTAACTTGTGTCTCTTCCTACTGATTGAAATCACACATTAATCTGAAAAGACAATGTTGGATTATTCAAATGCCAGGCTATCTTAATGTTAGCTTTCTCCTAAAGAAATGAACTTATCTTTCCTCCCTTTTTCTCCAAAGCAAACCATCACCAACAGCACTTGTATAGTATGCATCCTTAAAAAAAAAAAATCAGATTCATAAAAATGTTTACAAATGAACTTAAGGCCTTGTAGACCCATCATACGAAACCAGTGTAGTGGCTGGTTATCTGATCAGCAACCCTCAAAAAGGACCATGAGTCTCCTAACTTTACTTAAGACTTTTGTTTTTCCTTCCTTTAAAAAGCCAGCAAAGCCACAGATAACAACAAAAACATTTTTCAGATTTCCATTGTCAAAGTGTGTACTCACTTTGTGAGTGTGTGTACTCACAAAGTGTGTACTATCTAGGTACACACAAAGTGACGTTTGTTCAACCAAAGTCTAATAGTTTGTGGCATGGCCTATTTGTGACCACTTCCTTCTAAGATCCTATTGTTTGCCCAAACTCACACTATCTGCTTCAGGGTAGAGTTGACTTTGTATTTTGATACATTAAACTTCCAAGTCTTTTCTGAAAGGAAAAATGAAACAAGAAATCCTCTGCACTGTTCTCAAGAGTGAGTCAACTAAATTTTCAGAATTTTTTAATTCTCTGTACCCTACAGATAACATAGGTGTTTATTTCTTGTGTTATGTATTTTTTAAAAACAGAAGGGTGAATCCATGCTACACGAGGCTTTCTAGAAGAGACTATCTCTTCATTAGAACACCCTCTCTTAGAATTCACATTATCACTACATGCACGTGTGGCTTAAGTCTTGGGGTTGTTACTTCCCCATCACTCTTTTAAGTATTAAGATAATCATCCCCCCTTTAAGTATTCAGCTTAAAAATGTTATTAAAACATATTCAACTATTTATCTAAAAGTATTTAGCCACAGAGTGCTTCTTTAAACTATTCTTAGGGATCCTCTCTGACTTCTCAGTTAACTAGGTTTTTATGTAAGGGAGACTAAGCCACATAATTATCACTTTCTTCATTTTTCTTTCTTACAAAGCAATCACACGCACATCTGTTAGGTCCTACAGGTCTCGTCCTAAAGCATTGTGTTTCAAACACATAATAAGAAACTATTTTGATTCCCTTGCTATTTATTAATTTTATCTATTCTCTCTTCCACAAAACTTTTTCTAATACAAATGAATAGATCAGAAATTGTATTTCAAAGGCAATTTCTGATAAAATTCTGTTATGCATTGCTTTTTTGTTTGGCAAAGCTAATACAATTATGTGGAGTTTGAAAATAAAATAAAATTAATTAAAATTTAAAAAAAAA
>NW_011482429.1:8337-11059 GCF_000754665.1 Bison bison bison
GGATGGCATAGCAACCCACTCCAGTATTCTTGCCTGGAGAATCTCCATGGACAGAGGAGCCTGCCCATGGGGTCCCAAAGAGTCAGACTTGACTGAGTGACTATCAATATATACAAATATAGTTATTAAAGTATTTATTTTATGACCCAGAGTTGGAGAACAAGTTCAGAGCAACCATAGAACTGATACTTTGAAACAGAAATATACAACTGCAAACACAGCATAATATGGGAGGGGAAATAAGACAAAAGAGAGATAGTGAAAAACATATTCTGAGGTAAAATCGAGTTCCAAAAGATTTTCTAGCCTGGAATGAAAGAGAGAAAACAGACTTACAGTTTAACAACAGTCTGAGCAAACCAAGTGTTATGCACTGAATTTCTATGTAAACTTAGAGAATTTCTAAAGTCTTAATTCTGAGTACCTTCCAGTGTGATAGATCTGGAGATTAAGTCTTTAAAGAAGTAAGTACGTGAAGTGAGCATGTGTGGGTGGAGCCCGAATGCAGTATGACTGATGTCTTTGTTAGAGGAGGAAGAGATACCAGAAATGCACGTGCACAGAGGGAAAAAAAAAAACGTGTGAGGACATGGGGAGAAAGCAGCCAAGGCAACCAAGGACTTTGGGGTAAATCAAACATGTTGGCCCCTTGATCTTGAATTCACAGCCCTAAAGGTACAAGAGGACATATGTCTGTTGTTTAAAACAAACAGTCTGTGGTACTTTATTGTGGCAATTCTAACAGATTAAGACACTAAACAAAACCAAACAAACAAACAAACAGCTAGCATCTATAAGGCATCTAACTTTTCTTTAACTGCATAAGCCTCCTGTTTGACAATCATGGGATGAGTGCATTAAGATACACATTTTTTAACACTAATGTAAGGTGCACATTTTATTTTATGGATATGAAAGTGAAAGTCACTCAGTCATCTCCTACTCTTTCTGACCCCATGGACTCTATGGTTCATGGGATTTTCCAGGCCAGAATACTTTCTTCTCCAGGGGATCTTCCCAATCAAACCAAGCTCTCCTGTATTGCAGGCGGATTCTTTACCAGCATAGACATGAGGGAAGCCCATGAATATGAAAACTGAACATCAAAAAAAATTAAAAGTTCCCATGCCTCTTTCTCTGATTATATTGTCCCACCCAGATTCCCATACATGGGTCATAATTGTGTTCCAGGCCTCCCTGCTCAGACTTTCCTTCAATACACCTGACTCTTGCACTCTTTCCTCAGATTTTCATATGCTTAGCACACTCTTCCCTAATTTTGCTTGTCTATTGAGTCCTATTGATTTTTCAGATTCTATTTCAAGTCTCATTTCCTTATTCTCTGATATCTTATACTAAATCGGTCCCTAGCCCCTTTATGCTTTTGATGCTTCATGTATGTCACCATATATTTTGATATTTGAAATATAAAACAAGAGCAGTAATGTTATTCTCTCAGTCTTGTATCCCAACATGGAGTGTCTTGACACATAGTAGGATGGAAAACACCTGCTTGACCAAGAAAGAGTGAGTGTATCCCAGATAATATATTGTGAAGCTGGTAGTCAAAAGGAATTTTTTTCAGGCTTCAAACTCCATGCATAGGTGTAATCCATGTTTATGCATATATTAAGCAGTCTGGGACAGGACAGCATGAAATCAGATACTTTTGTCATTTCTAAAATAAAATTCTAATGAGCAAACTGGCATAACTGGTATCTGGTGGCTCAGGTGCTTCACCTTTCCTGCTCAACCCTAAGTTGTGTGATAGAGAAGAATCATCTAGAATACCCAAATGACATTTCTAAGGCAAACAGGCTTTACAAGTAGTGGGAAAATGCAACTGGACTGAACAGATAATACCTGCTTATGTGTTGGCACTCTGGAACTTAATTCTGTGACTAAATTCATTATGGATCCACTCCCCTAACTCTTATAATTAGATGAGAATTGTATCACACTTTGGAATTGTGATGTGCTGACTACACTTGAAATAATATATCTATATTAATTCCCAACACGTCAGTAACCCAAAGGCAAGAATGAATGAATGAAGAGGTGAATCTAGGTTCTCTGAGGATGATTTCATCACTAGTCACTTTGTATATTTCCATGTGACTTTTTGATCCTCTCTTACTTATTTGAATAATGGAACTTCCCCTGTCACTTCCACTCCCAATATTTTCTTCAATGGAATTGGAGGCAGTCACACTATGTTGCTGCTGCTAAGTCACTTCAGTCGTGTCCGACTCTGTGTGATCCCGTAGACAGCAGCGCACCAGGATCCCCATCCCTGGGATTCTCCAGGCAAGAACACTGGAGTGGGTTGCCATTTCCTTCTCCAATGCATGAAAGTGAAAAGTGAAAGTGAAGTTGTTCAGTCATGTCCAACCCTCAGCGACCCCCTTGGACTGCAGCCTTCCAGGCTCCTCCGTCCATGGGATTTTCCAGGCAAGAGTACTGGAGTGGGGTGCCATTGCCTTCTCCGAGTCACACTATAACCCCATAGGAAATCCCAGGATTTCCTATGGTAGAAACTAAAGTACCACTAAATAAACCTTCTTTAACAAATAAATTATATTTCAAAATTAATCTAATGGTTTAACTTAATCTTTACAATTGTTCATGAAAACAAAATTTCAAAGATGTATTTTATGAATATTCAGAAATTATAAGATTATATTTTAAAATATTTTACTTATGCAATTTTCCCTAGTGATAT
>NW_011482429.1:13355-13844 GCF_000754665.1 Bison bison bison
CCCCATTCTGTGGATTGTCTTTTCATTTTGTTTTTGGTTTCCTTTGTTATGCAAATGCTTTGAGTTTAATTAGATCCCATTTGTGTTTTTTTGTTGTTGCTGTTGTTAGTTTGTTTTTATTTTGATTACTGTAGGAGATGGATTGAAAAAAAAATATTGCTGCAATTTATGTTAGAGAATGTTTAGCATTTGTTTTCTTCTAAAAGACTTATAGTATCTGGTATTACATTCAGGTCTTTAATCCATTTTGAGTCTATTTTTCTATATGGTGTTAAGTAGTGTTCTAATTTCATTCTTTTACATGTAGCTATCCAGTTTTCCAGAACCACTTTACACTTATTGAAGAGACTGTTTTTCTAAGTATATAATCTGTGTCCTTTGTCATAAGTTAGGTGACCATTGGGTATATGGTTTACTTCTGGGCTTTCCATCTTGCTCCATTGGTCTATGTTTCTGGTTTTGTTGCCAGCAATATTTTTTTTTCAATCC
>NW_011482430.1:0-336 GCF_000754665.1 Bison bison bison
AAAGATGGAGAAACTATGCAGTCAGCAAAAACAAGACCAGAAGCTGACTGTGGCTCAGATCATGAACTCTTTATTACCAAATTCAGAACTAAATTGAAGAAAGTAGGGAAAACCACTACACCATTCAGGTATGACCTAAATCAAATCCCTTGTGATTATATAGTAGAAGTGAGAAATAGATTTAAGGGACTATATCTGATAGGGTGTCTAATGAACTATGGATGGAGATTCGTGACATTGTAGAGGAGACAGGGATCAAGAGCATCTCCAAGAAAAAGAAATCCAAAAAAGCAAAATGACTGTCTGGGGAGGCCTTACGACCCAGATAATCATGGT
>NW_011482430.1:4235-5220 GCF_000754665.1 Bison bison bison
AAGCAGGGTGACAATATACAGCCTTGATGTACTCCTTTTCCTATTTGGAACCAGTCTGTTGTTCCATGTCCAGTTCTAACTGTTGCTTCCTGACCTGCATACAGGTTTCTCAAGAGGCAGGTCAGGTGGTATAGTATTCCTATCTCTTTCAGAATTTTCCACAGTTTATTATGATCCACACAGTCAAAGACTTTGGCATAGTCAATAAAGCAATTTGATCTCTTGTTCCACTGCCTTTTCTAAAACCAGCTTGAACATCTGGAAGTTCATGGTTCACATACTGCTGAAGCCTGGCTTGGAGAATTTTGAGCATTACTTTACTAGTATGTGAGATGAGTGCAATTGTATGGTAGTTTGAGCCTTCTTTGGCATTACCTTTCTTTGGGATTGGAGTGAAAACTGACCTTTTCCAGTCCTGTGGCCACTAAATGTAGTACTTGGGTGCAATCTCAAAAATGGCAGAATGATCTCTGTTCATTTCCATTCAATATCACAGTAATCCAAATCTGTGCCCCAACTAGAAATGCCAAGGAAGTTGAAGTTGAACAGTTCTATGATGCCCTACAAGACCTTCTAGAACTAACACCAAAAAAAGCTATCCTTTTCATCATAGAAGTCTGGCATGGAAAAGTAGGAATCAAGAGATACCTGGAATAACAGGCAAATTTGACCTTGGAGTACAAAATGAAGTAGGGCAAAGGATAGCAAGTTTTTACCAAGAGAATGCACTGTTCATGGAAAACACTATCTTCCAACAACACAAGGGACAACTTGACATGGACATCACCAGATAGTCAATACCAAAATCAGATTGATCATATAATTTGCAGCCAAAGATGAAGAACCTCTATAGTGTCAGGAAAAACAAGACTGGGAGAGAACTGTGGCTCAGATCATGAACTCCTTATTGCAAAATCCAGACTTAAATGGAAGAAAGTAGGAAAACCACTAGACCATTCAGGTGTGTCCTAAATCAAATCCCTTA
>NW_011482430.1:8655-10046 GCF_000754665.1 Bison bison bison
AGAGTAACATACACTTCCTCCATTTTTTTTTTTTTTAAGAAGACCCAGATGACCAAGAAACAAAATCAAGAACTAGATTTATTGAGTGTCTGGACATTGCAGAACATTAAGCCTTGGGTGTATCTAAATTCATTGAGAGATCCATAATTTGTGAATCTTTCCAGAGGTGGATATTTATAAGAGGACACTCGAGCACGTACTAAAAAACAAAAGAAAGAGAAATTTAAAAGAGAAACATTCACTATTTTCCTCCTTTAGTTTCTCACTCTCATCCAGCTAAGATCCACAATCCTATTGACTGCTTTCATGCCCAAATAGCTAATAGCAAACATGATGGCAAGTTGAAAAACATTAGATAGAAAACTTGAGCATTTCCAATAACAAGGACTTTTTGTTGTTTTATCATGTTGTGAAATAGTGTTGCTATTCACAAAAAGGTAAACATAAAAGCTTTTCTCACAGTAAATTTTTGGAACAAAATATTTTTATCATATGGACACGGATCTGCTTGGTCTTTGCACCATAGACAAGTGGATTGAGAAATGGAGGGACTAGCAGATAAGTGCTAGAAAAGAGGATGTGAATGTAAGGAGGGATGTGAGAACCAAATCTATGTGCAAAGAAGGAGAAGAAACCAAGGGAGTAGAACTGGAGGAAGACACAGATGTGAGCGACACAAGTGTTGAATGCTTTCAACCTAGCCTCCTTCTGAGGCAAACGAAAAACTGTGATGAATATCTGTATGTAGGACAATGTGATTAATACAATGTCAAGCCCAGCAACAGTGAAGGCCACAAACAAACCACAGATTTTGTTGACCCTGATATTTTCTGCAGCCAGTTTCACAACAGCCATATGTTCACAGTAGGAATGAGAGATGACTGTTGTATGGTAAAACTGTAATCGAAACTTTATCAGTATTAGGCATGGTGTTACAAGAACGGCAGCCCTGAGTGTTACCATAGCTGCTATTTGAGTGACTAACTGGTGAGAGAAGATGGCAGCATGTCTGAGAGGATAACAGATGGCTACATAGCGGTCCAGGGCCATGGCTAGGAGGATGCCTGACTCTGTGCACTGAAATGTGTGGATGAGCCACATTTGAAGCAAGCAAGAATCAAAATATATCTCTGTTACATGAAACCAGAAGATTCCAAGCATCTTAGGCACAATGCTTGTGCTGAGAGCAATATCTGTGACTCCTAGCATGCCTAGGAAAATGTACATGGGTTGATGGAGACTGTGTTCTGATATGATGATAATCAAAAGCAAGGAGTTTCCAATCATAGCAATTAGATACATGGCACAAAATAGAATCCCAATCCAGCACTGCACAGATTCTAGACCAGGGATCCCTATAAGGGTCAACACAGAAGGCATGAAGATTGTAA
>NW_011482431.1:0-588 GCF_000754665.1 Bison bison bison
CTGAAAAGAGTTGATTATTTGGGGTTTTTTATTTACCTTTCATAGTCTTTAATTTTTTTTATGTCTTAGGTATATTCATTGTGGTTAATATTTGGTGTTTCAAGAAGAACATAATTACATGGCCCCCTTATTAGGAGGACTGAGTGTTATCACTGTTTTCCTCCAGGTCTAGTCTCAGGCCTGCCCTAGTAGGCGCTGAGGAAGGTTGGATTTTAACTACTCAGTGAAAAACCCTAATGGGGCATGTAAGGAGTTGGGGAAGAACTCCTTTAGGGCAGAAGACTGTGTCCACAGGAGGAAGTAGGAGGGGCTCCAATCTGTCCAGAGGGACAGGCCTCCAACAGCTGAGTCCTGCTTCCTCTCCTGCTTCATCTCCAGATTTTCTCTCACTCTAGCCTGAAATCGAACATGTCTTAACTGTTTTAGTTTCTCAAATCCACTAACCTCTCCTTTGCTCTGGGCCTTTGGACCCATCTTTTTCTACCAAGGAACCCCCACCCCCCTGCATTTTTATTGACTGACTCTTACTCTCCTCTCAGGTCACAGGTGAGACATGGCTCTACCCAGCAGGACTCCTTCTCCCTGAGA
>NW_011482431.1:688-1196 GCF_000754665.1 Bison bison bison
AGTTAAATTCACCCATTCCAGTCCATTTTAGTTCTCTGAGTCCTAGAATGTCAACGTTCACTCTTGCCATCTCCTGTTTACCACTACCGTTAAGTCTCTTCAGTCGTGTCTGACTCTGTGTGACCCCATAGACGGAAGCCCACCAGGCTCCGCCGTCCCTGGGATTCTCCAGGCAAGAACACTGGACAGGATTGCCATTTCCTTTGCCAATGCATGAAAGTGAAAGTGAAGTCTGCTTTATTGACTATGCCAAAGCCCTTGACTGTGTGAATCACAATAAACTGTGGAAAATTCTGTAAGAGATGGGAATACCTGACCACCTGATCTGCCTCTTGACCAATTTGTATGCAGGTCAGGAAGCAACAGTTAGAACTGGACATGGAACTACAGACTGGTTCCAAAAAGGAAAAGGAGTATGTCAAGGCTGTATATTGTCACCCTGCTTATTTAACTTATATACAGAGTACATCATGAGAAATGCTGGGCTGGAGGAAGCACAAGCTGGAAT
>NW_011482431.1:4692-6096 GCF_000754665.1 Bison bison bison
AAAGGCTGAGGGCTGTCCACTGGAAACATTCATAACCACATGGTCACTGTGAGAAATACTTTGCTATCTCCTTTTGAAGTACACCTGAGGGAGAAAAAGACAAAAACAACATGTTTAAAAGTTTTAAAGTCCTCCTCTTAAGGCAACACATTTCTAGGTTTCCTTCTTCATGTGAAGCAATCATATTACTATTGGAGACACAGTTTTAGAAAACCAGGGCTGTATTTATTCTATGGAGGAAGCAGCCCCATTAAAACCCCCAATGGGTCTGGACGTAATGCCAAATAACCTGTAGATCTCCTAGATTGCTGATCATTCTGATTCACAGATATGCTTTATCACTACAATAAATTGATAAGCAAAATCATTTTATTCCCTGAAATAAATTAAAAACAGGGTAACAAAGAGGATAGGAAATCTAGCATCTGAACAGGGTTTGTCATTTTCACACATAAAAGGAGTACAACAAATTTGGATGTTAGTATCAGGTTGTTATCTTTATATTTTATAAACTTTGATTGACAGGCACTGAAACACTGGCATATATGTATGAAATATCCTGGTGTTTAATTTGTGTGGCAAAGCAGTTATAGGGCCTAAAGAAATGTGATCTGTGGATAGTAGGTCCCAAGAATGAAAAGAGAATCAAAAATGCTAACAATGACTCAACCAAGAGACTTCTCTAAAATGTAAGATGATACCCAATAATAGGACAGATCTCTACCAGACCTTTGAGCTCTTGAATTCTACCAAATTCTAGCTGAACTGTAAGAGATACAGGTCTTCTCAGTGTATACTCAGAACACAGAGGAAAGGAAGTGCTGTCAAGTCCCACAATCATCAGTTTTTAGTAGCTGTATTGTACCTCGGTTCTTTACAGATGCACATAACAAAATAAAATAATGTCAGGGCTTGTGAAGTCTTATCTCTAAACATGTTTGGGCAAAAAAACTACTTCAAGTGTAACTCTTTATCCTCAAATAAGAATGTGAAAGTTTCATTTGAGTCTTTGAAACAGAAAAGGTATCGTCTATCAGAGGCTGACTTGTTTCACAAACTGGGTTGCTTCAGTTCAGTTCAGTAGCTCAGTCGTGTCTGATTCATATGATCCCAGATCTTTATAAAACCTGACCACAAGTGCATTGTGGGTGCTGTAAACAAAGTTATCATGAGAGAGAATGGACTTCACACACGAAACAAAAAAGCACTAGGACACCCACCTTCACAGTAACTGCACTTTCTTACTCTCTTGTTGCTAACATAACCTGCTCTGCATATGAAATGCTATATATTTAAATGTCACTTAAGGAGAAAAATAAACCCTCCAAGAATGCTTGGGTCCACTGGCTCAAATCTGAGGCTATTTCCATTGTAATGGAATTTTAAAATAAAGCCTTTGGTGGG
>NW_011482431.1:6196-7037 GCF_000754665.1 Bison bison bison
AGAGGAAAAACCTCAAAGTTAAGGAAAAGTTGAAGGAAAGAAGGATATGATGAACTGGGGTAAAAAGAGAGCATCAATCAAGCAGAAAGTTGATTCTTTGAAAACAAGAAAAAGTTATGCAAGATTATTTATAAAAAAAGAAGGCTAAAAGAAAACTAGAAAGCCAAAAGAACACAGTTAGAGGTGCTACAGATATTAAACATATAAGATATTGTAAATAAATGTATGCCAATCAAGAAAAACTCACAGAAAATAACTTATCAAAATGACTCTGCAAAATAACACACTAAATAGGAAAAAACATAATTACCAAAAGTTACCCAGACAATGTGGCTACACAACACTGCGAATGTGATTAATGCCACTGGATTAGGTGACTAAAAATGGTTACATGGTAAATTTTGTTATATATACATTATGACCATTTGTAATGTAAAAAAAAAAACAAAATAAAATCCTCTATCTAGAAGACAGTCCAGTGCATGTCTGTCCTTCATGAGCAAATCCCTTAGAAGGGCTCCTATTTTGAGAAAGCATATTTTCTCTTCCTTCTCTTTTAGAACATATAATATTGTCCTTCAGTATTTAACCATATATCTATTTTTTGTTGTTGTTGTTACTTAAACTAGGCTTAAACCAGGGCTTCCCTGGTGGCTCAGAGGGTAAAGCGTCTGCCTGCAATGCAGGAGACCTGGGTTCGATCCCTGGGCCAGGAAGATTCCCTGGAGGAGGGCATGGCAACCCACTCCAGTATTCTTGCCTGGAGAATCCCATAGACAGACGAGCCTGGTGGGCTACAGTCCAGGGATTGGCAAAGAGTCAGACAGGAGACTTCACTTTC
>NW_011482431.1:9164-10176 GCF_000754665.1 Bison bison bison
AGTCACCATCTACAGTGATTTTGGAGCCCCCAAAAATAAAGCCTATCATTGTTTCCACTGTTTCCCCATCTATTTACAATGAAGTGATGGGACCAAATGCCATGATCTTATTTTTCTGAATGTTGAGCTTTAAGCCAACTTTTTAGCTCTCCTCTTTCTCTTTCATCAAGAGGCTCTTTAGTTCTTCACTTTCTGCCATAAGGGTAGTGTCATCTGCATATCTGAAGTTATTGATATTTCTCCCAGCAATCTTGATCCCAGCTTGTGCTTCATCCAGCCCAGAGTTTCTCATGACGTACTCTGCATATAAGTTAAATAAGTAGGGTGGCAATATACAGCTTTGATGTACTCCTTTCCCGATTTGGAACCAGCCTGCTGTTTCATGTCCAGTTTTTACTGCTGCTTCCTGACCTGCATATAGATTTCTCAGGAAGCAGATAAGGTAGTCTGGTATTCCCATCACTTGAAGAATTTTCCACAGTTTGTTGTAATCCACAGAGTCAAAGGCTTTGGCATAGTCAATAAAGCAGAAGTAGATGTGTTCCTGGAACGCTCTTGCTTTTTTAATGATCCAGTGGATGTTGGCAATTTGATCTCTTGTTCCTCTGCTTTTTCTAAATCCAGCTGCTTAAACATCTGGCAGTTCACGGTTCACATACTGTTGAAGCCTGGCTTGGAAAATTTTGAGCATTACTTTGCTAGCCTGTGAGATGAGTGCTATTATGCAGTAGTTAGAGGATTCTTTGGCATTGCCTTTCTTTGGGATTGGAATGAAAACTGACTTTAACCAGTCCTTTGGCCACTGCTGAGTTTTGCAAATTTGCTGGCATATTGAGTGCAGCACTTTCACAGCATCATCTTTTAGGATTTGAATTAGCTCAACTGGAATTCTATCACCTCCACTAGAGTTGTTCGTAGTGGTGCTTCCTAAGGCCCGCTTGACTTTACATTCCAGGATATCTGGCTCTAGGTGAGTGATCACACCATTGTGATTATCTTGGTGTTGAATATC
>NW_011482431.1:10276-12947 GCF_000754665.1 Bison bison bison
GCATTGATCACTGAGGAAGGCTTTCTTATCTCTCCTTGCTATTCTTTGGAACTCTGGATTCAAATGGGTGTATCTTTCCTTTTTCCCTTTGCCTTTAGCGACTCTTCTTTCCTCAGCTATTTGTAAGGCCTCCTTAGACAACCATTTTACCTTTTTGCATTTCTTCTTCTGCAGATATAAATTTGTACAGACAAGGGGAAAAAATATATCACTAGTAGTTTGTTTCCTCCTGCAGCTTAAGACAGAGATAAAAAATGTCTGACACTTGCAACCTACTCCCTCCATTTGGAGACCCCTGGTCTTCCTGCCTGTTACATTCTTACCTCCAATTTTACATGTTGAAGTCCTAAACCCCCCAGTAGCACAGAATTTGACTGTATTTGGAGACAGCATCTTTAAAGAGGCAATAAAGTTAAAAAGAAATCATACAAGTGGGTCCTAATCTAACAGACTGGAGTTTTCATAAGAAGAGACCAGGACGCAGTCTTACACAGAGGGACGAGCATGTGAGACACAGAGGGAAGATGGTGTCTACAAGACAAGGCGCGAGACCCCAGAGCAAATCAACCCTGCTGACACCTTGACCTCATACTTCCCACCTCCAAGGCTGTGCGGATATAAGTTTCTGCTCTTTAAGTCGCCTACTCTTTGGTCTTTGTATGGCAGCCCTAGCAAACTACTGCCCCCTTTAGCTTTATGTATCTAAAGGGACTTTCTCTATTTCATGGATCATCCAAAAGGGTCAATCAGACAGTGATAAGCTCACCTGAGCTACGAGTTCAACAAACTGTGATGTGGAAGCACCTTCTCCCAGATATTGGGTTTTCTTTTCAGATGAATGAATTCTGTTCTATTAGTGAAAACCTTATGACTTAGGCTAATGCTCCCCATGTTATAGCTCTGAACAATGCATTGATATCTGATGCTTGTACATTCAAAAAACTGATAATCTGATAGCTTATCCTCCTAAGAGGATGCGGAATATACAGAAGTAATGTCAGGATGGGATGAGAATTAAGAAATGTATTTCTTTCTGTAGAGGTGACCTGAGCCAGTGGCAGGACTGAAATCCCAGAGTGAGATTCTGCCTCCCTGTGAACTTCAGTGACTGGCCCAACCTTGGCTACCATGTGACAGGAGAAGTGTTCTCAGGCTCAACACAGAACCCAGTACCTAGGACAGCACCCAGCCTCCCCAGCAATTCCCCCTCTGTGCTTCCTGGACCAGCTCTGTGACCTTGGGTGAACTCTGGACACACTCTCCTCATCCATGACATGGAATAAAAATGGACCATTATGAGAGTAAGTGAAATCATACATGTGAGAACTATATAAAATAAATTATGAAGAATTACACAAATGTAACTTACCATTAATATTGTTAGAGTAGGTGCAGGATTACTAGACCAGGAATCTCAAGATTTCTAATTCTATGACCTATGTCTGCTTCAGTATGTATGTTACACTTGATTTAAAATATTTACTGAAAGAACAAATTTCTAATTCTGTGTCTGCTGCGCTAGCTTAACACCAGTTATATACATAGGGCCACCTTCCTTCTAAAGCACCTTAGTTTCCTCACCTGTACAAAGAGAGGGTTGAATCCTATTATCTTATTATCTGGACCAATCTAAAATTCTGTGTTCTATTTCTCATTACTCAATGTCATGATAATATAGTTTTAAAATGAAGACTTTGACATACAGGTGGGAACACCTATTCTGATGTGAAATGCCTAAGGTCAAAAGAGCAAAAGAGTTTGGGAGATTCCTGGCTCTCCAGGTCTCAGGAAGGATGGTCTGACTGGGAGACACTCTAGTGGATAAAAGCACTCTGTGAATTTCAGGCATAAAAATAATACAGAGTTCCTTGTTCAGCTTCTCAACATTTGCACACAATTTAAGTAACTTATGAAAAGTTCAGAATACAGACTTCCTTTTCCCTAAACCTAAGCATGAACTCTAGCTCTGCCAACTCTTCAGCCAGTTCTGGGACCCAGGAAGTCTCTTACCTGATGAGCAGCGGAAGGTCCTGCTCTGCATTTCCTCATTTCTACAGAGGATTGAGAGGATACAGTGATGGACTCAGGCCACATTTTAGACAAATCTTTCATATACAAGTACTTAAGACACTGGGGCATGTTTTCTTTAAGACATTTTAAATATTACACAAATAATCTTATTCTGTTTATAAGTGAAAATCTGGGAAAGGCAGAAAAGTATGAAGAAGGGGACATACAAAGATAATTTATCACCCAGAGATAAATTTTCGATGGGGAAGCCACATCCCACCCTGGGCCACGCATGTTAAGGGGCAAGAACACCTGACCTTCCTTCCCTCCCTCTGTCTTCCCATCCACCCCAATCCCATTCCCACCTTGTCCCAGAAAGACTTACAGATGGCTGCATGACAATGGCTAAGTCTCTTAAACCAGACCTTGGTTACCACTTCACCTCTGTTAGGAAGATACCATGTGACCTAAATGTTACTCACTGAGCCCCTTCCTCACACCACATACGGTGCTTAGTGCCTCACACGCCTCATCTCTGAGAAAGTGCTCTGTAAACCTTTGGGCACCATTCAGACTACACTGTGAAGGTATTGTGAGTTCTTGATTTGTCCTGATGACAATTTCATCTTCTAGAATATAGAGGAAGCATGGGGGGCAAATG
>NW_011482431.1:15653-16292 GCF_000754665.1 Bison bison bison
CAACAATAGAGACAGAGCCCCACTTATCAACAAGTAGAGTTGCAAGGGGAAGGTCTGTGTCATATCTCTGTTTCTGGTTGCCAGGTGATGACACAGGGACAGCTGTCCAAACTTGCATAGTGGGTCCCTCATTGGTAAAATGGGTGCCCGTGATTTTCTCAGTGACAGGGCAATGTGGCAAGTATTAACTCAAAATCCTTTCTTAGATCTTGAAATAATAAATTAGAATACAGATGGCTAACAAACACATGAAAAGATGCTCAACATCACTCATTCTCAGAGAAATGCAAATCAAAACCACTATGAGGTACCATTTCACGTCAGAATGGCTGCGATCCAAAAGTCTACAAGCAATAAATGCTGGAGAGGGTGTGGAGAAAAGGGAACACTCTTACACTGTTGGTGGGAATGCAAACTAGTACAGCCACTATGGAGAACAGTGTGGACATTCCTTAAAAACTGGAAATAGAACTGCCTTATGCTCCAGCAATCCCACTGCTGGGCATACATACTGAGGAAACCAGAAGGGAAAGAGACACGTGTACCCCAATGTTCATCGCAGCACTGTTTATAATAGCCAGGACATGGAAGCAACCTAGATGTCCATCAGCAGATAAATGGATAAGAAAGCTGTGGTAC
>NW_011482431.1:16392-16881 GCF_000754665.1 Bison bison bison
AAAACACAGGTCTCCAAATATTTATGTTCAATTAATCTATGAAAGATTAGGTAAGAATATATATTAAAGAAAAGACAGTCTCTTTGCTAGATAGTACTGGGAAAGCTGCATAGGTGGAAATGAATGAAATTAGAATCCTGCCTCATACCATACATAAAAATAAACTCAAAATAGTTTAAAGACCTAAGATAAGACTGGGTACTATAAAATAAAAGGAAAATATTGGCAGAGAACTCTTTGACATAAGTCACAGCAATATTTTCTTAGATCAGTCTCCAAAAGCAAAAGAAATAAAAGCAAAAGTAATTGGATCTAATTAACCTTAAAAGGCAACTTAAACTTAGGGGCTGCAAGAGCTAAGATGGGACATAGACTGAAAAAATGGCTGGAAACAGAATTTTACCAAGTTAGCCTTCACACTTGCTGGCTTGATTAAAGATTCTAGATATTTCAGAACAAATAAACATAAAGCAAATCTAAATTCTCTTT
>NW_011482431.1:16981-17461 GCF_000754665.1 Bison bison bison
TAGGTATAGTTTTGGATTTTTAACATCCCTTATAATAAAAATCTCGTATAATTTCCCACTATGTACCCACACTTTCTGTAACACAAGTTAAACTATAAACTAAATCACACATTCAGATTGGTGTGATAATAATCCCTGAACCCCAGGATCTCTCCAGGAACCCAACCTTGAACTACTTTCAAGCTCTAGTAGGTTAAGTAAAAGGACATTATGTTGGATAAGTAAGTGAGTTACATAAGCTCAATGAAGACGTGTTTGTCAAACCTGTGTATGTGTAGATATTCCTGGTAGCTGTCTAGACAGAAAAATTAAATGGACTCACTGCCAAATAACTTGATCCATTTCATTAGCAAGATGCCATCAGTGAAAAAGAGGAATGCAAGGAGAGGTGGGCAAGTCCACGGAGAGGTGGGGGGCAGGAGAGGATGGAGTTAAAGCCTGATAAGAAATGATGACAACAATAGAGACAGAGCCCCACTT
>NW_011482432.1:0-1704 GCF_000754665.1 Bison bison bison
GTGATGCTTGGAAAGAACATCTCAGTTTTATGTTCACGTCTGTCTTATTGTAGTCAGGAAATACTAAGAGTCGTGCACAGGCACTCAGGTGATGAATGTTTCCCACAGCGGTCTTAGCTTGGGAGGCATTCCAGAAGGTTACTCTGATTCACCCCAGGTGATATCAGAGGCAAGCAAGGTTAAGGGTGAAGAGCTGGACGTCAAGTAGGGATGCTATCAAGTTTACCCCTGGTACATCCCCACCCCATCTCGGTGGTAGAACCGGGAGGGATGAGTACGGCACCTGTGTCGGTAAGGGACAGACTAAGTCCGACCAGGAAGAAAAAGCTTTTGATGTAACGTCTGTCTACACCCCCATCTAGAGCAGGGAGGGACGCCTCTGGTAGAAAATGGCCTTGATCGCTTTTTTTCTCTCTTACATATGGGAGCTAACAATTCCAGCCTCACTCCTCTGAACTGTATCCTGAAAAACTGGGATAGATTTGATCCCCAGGGCTTAAAGAAGACACACTTGGTCTTCCTATGTGATACTGCATGGCCATGGTATCCATTGGAGGACAGAACGGTGGCCAGTTGGAGGGTCTCTTAAGTATAATACTGTTCTACAATTAGACCAGTTCTGTAAGGAACAAGGGAAATGGGTAGAAGTAGCATATGTGTTGCCCTTTTTCTCTCTGCGAATTATGCCAGATTTATGTCCTAAGGGTATAGATTTGGGCGTGAAACCTTCAGCTCCCTCCTGTCCTCTTACTTTGCCCCCATACTGGGGACTCCAAACTGGGATTCAAACTGCCCACATGGAGGTCCAAACAACTCCTGTTTCAGTACGACCTCAGACTACTCTGATTTCAGTAGAAACTCAGACCATCGAAGTAAGAGATGAGATGGAGGACAGGAGACAAAGAGAAGAGGAAAAACAGGTTTCTCCAATCTATCCCTGGGATCATATGCACAGAACAGCCAGAGAGACTGAGGAACAGCCACACAAGCTGTTGCCTCTTTATGAAACACCCCCCGGGAGAAATAATCAGTCTGTGAGAGTTAATAAGCCTTTCTCTTATACAAAAAAATACAAAGAATCAAGGAGGATCTGGGAGACTATTTAGAGGACCCAGAAAAATATATTAGAGCTTTTAAAGGTGTTACTCTGCTTTATGACCTCACTTGGAAGGATGTGATGTATATCTTGGGACAAACGCTGACTCCCGAGTCAAAGACTCGAGTTTTGGGAAAAGCGGTTGCTTATGGAGATGAGTGGCTTGGTAATGGATCAGTAGGGAAGAGGGAGAACGAGATAGCGGCCCTCCCCACTGGGAATCAGGTGGTCCCAACTATAGAATCGGACTGGGACTACAACACAGCTAAAGGAAGATGGGATCAGAGTCATTTTGTTAGATGTATTCTTGAAGGACTTAGGCAGGCGCGTTCTAAGCCTTTAAACTATGGCAAGTTGGCAGACATAGAACAGAAGGAGAAGGAAGCTTCTGGTAAATTCCTAGATAGACTGAGAAAAGGCCTTAGCAGATTCACTGAGATTGATCCCGAAAGTGAAGAGGGAAAGTGATCTTAAAGGATAGATTCCTCACTCAGTAGGCTCCAGATATCCACCGTAAGCTATTAAAATGGGCGTATGGACCAAATCAGTCTTTAGATACTCTGTTACAACTGGCTCAGACAGTCTATTGTGGTAGGAAATATGAAGAA
>NW_011482432.1:3840-5201 GCF_000754665.1 Bison bison bison
TCCCAGCATCAGGGTCTTTTTCAATGAGTCAGTTCTTCACATCAGGTGGCCAAAGTATTGGAGTTTCAGTTTCAGCATCAGTCCTTCCAATGAATATTCAGGATCAAAGATCAATTTGAAATAGAAAGAAGAAGAAATGAGAAAAACTCAGAAGCTGTTATATAAATGGATTTCAAAAATATTCCAAATGCTAATATTGGGTTATGAAGAACATGAAACTAAGTGTCTGGATAACTGCCTATTGACAGATGCTTTAAGATGATTTAGTTCTGCCTCAATTCACATTAAAATAGAAACAGAACATGTGAAATCAGTGGAGCATCTCACTGGGTGAGCCAAGTTAATAATGTGACCTAGATTAGACTTTCCTTCCCAAAGACCATGTCACCCCTTTATCATATGATGTAATAGGTGAAAAAAGGAGGGTGAGAACATTACCGTGGTGTGTGTGAGCACATACACATTTGTCTATGTATTTAATCAGATATGTAGGCCCAGGTCTATACCGTATGCATTTAAGGGATTATTACCAGTATATGTCCTTATGCTACATGACACAAAGTAATCTAGTAATCATTTTCCTCTCCTGAAGAGGCACCCAGGGTGTGTTTGCCTATAAAGATCAGTTTGAGTAGAAACTGGGGAGGTGATCTGGGTGAAAAGGGTAGTAGAAGTCACTCAATCAGAATAGCAAAAAGGAAAGAGAATAAAAACAAACCAAAAAACACACAAAAAAACAAACAAAACCAAGACTAGCCTATAGCTGCTCCAGCAGCAGCAGGAGCAGCCATGGCCAGGCAGACCAGCTTCCAGACTCCTCTCCACACTCCTAGTACATGTCCACCTTGCTGCCTGGGTGCCCCAGAGGAAGGTCAGCTCTGCATTGGGGGCTGGGGAGGAGGAGCCCAAGAGGAGACCTGGGAGGTTGTCAATCAAACATGCTCCTGTCAAAGTGGAAACAAAACCAAAGAAGGCAGCAGGAAAGGATGAATCTTCAGATAGAAAAGTGCAAACAAAAAAGAAAAGGGGAGCAAAGGGAAAACAGGTGGAAGTGGCCACCTGAGAGACTAAAGATTTACCTGCATCAAATGGAGAGACTGAAAAGATAAAGAAAAGCAGAGGCTATTAGAGGAATAAATCACAGGAATATTCTAAATGCTAATACTGGGTTATAAAGAATGTGAAACTAAATGACATGTGAGGAAAAAACCCCCTAAACAACAGCCATTTCTGTTCTGATTTTGTTGGCTTGGCTGCTATTTAAGTCTCCCATCTCTAATTCTTTAGGTAGATTTAGCCCTTGATGATTTGCAAAATAATTTCACACATGTCATTTTTTGGGATATTACAACACTGTCACA
>NW_011482432.1:5301-7124 GCF_000754665.1 Bison bison bison
CTGCTAGTGAATCGTCTTGATGCTGATGGCTTGCTTTCTTGGTATTTAAATTTCCCATTATTGTACTTGTGCCACCCACTGGGAGATTAAGTATTTACTAGACTTTAACCCTTGTCATCCCACCTCTCTGAGTTATAGCTGTTGCTACATAGCACTTTAACCCTCCAGAGAAAATTGTTTTCTAGAATGTAGAGAAGGGCTTGTCATCCACGTACCTGTTCTGCTATACTAATCCAGCATATTTTCAGGTCTTGGTCTCATCCAGCCCATCTTGTCCTTTGATAAACCAAGTCATAGTTGGCCCCATCCTTAGCTAGAACAGAAATACCCATAAAAATGGGAGGATGAGCGAGTTGAAACCATAGTTCTTCTAATGTAAATTCAAATGCACAAAAAACTGTTGAGGAGAAGTGACAACTGGGGAAAAGCTGATTTTACTTTAAAAGTGAATAAATGGTCATTTTTAGAAAATACATACCAGTGAAGCTGAAGTTCTGAAATTAGGCCAATGTTTATTTGCTCATGCATCTATCTTTCACACCAGGCAGTAAACTATGTGAAAAGAGTTCCTTTGTGTCTATAGGACCTTGGCATAGAGTGGTCCCTCTGTGAATGTTACTCGAAATGAAAATAAAGTGTACACAGTGACTTTACCGCCTCCTCAGGACATTTCCAGTGATTCTGTCATGGACCCAGGAGGGCTGTGAGATTCCTTGGGAGGAATTGAATGTGCTTTGAAGTCAAGGGAGAAATGAATGCGGATCTGTATCTATGAGCTATGACCTCCAAATTGCGATGTAAGCTCCTTTACAGGACTTTTAAAAAACAGTGTTGAGGACAAGTGACAACTGGGGAAAAGCTGATTTTACTTTCAAAGTGAACAAATGGTCATTTTTAGAAAATATCCACCAGTGAAGCTGAAGTTCTGTCATTAGGCCAAATGGAAACATATGTCTTGTGAGCACTTGTAGAGTGAGGTGACTCTCATTAGAACATAGCAGATGAATACGGAGTACAGATCAAACCACCTCATTTCCTTCTTTTCCTTTTCAATTTTTCTTTTTAACTTATTTTTTTAATTGAAAGATAATTGCTTTACAGAATTTTATTGTTTTCTGTCAAATCTCAACATGAATCAGCCATAGGTATACATATATCCCCTCCCTTTTGAAACTCCCTCCCATCTCCTGCCCCATCCCACCCCTCTAGATTGATGCAGAGCCCCTGTTTGAGTTTCCTGAGCCATACAGCATCCTTTTCAATTTTTGATCAGGTTTCTTACTATCCTTGTAGATAAGGGAAATGTTGAGCACAGTGAATTTGGATTTCAGCCAGGCATGTGACAAAGTCGTTCATGATATCCTCATGGACAAGATGGAGAAAAGGGAGCGGAACGAGAAAGTGATTAGGTCAATTTCTAATTGGTTGAGTGACCATATCTCAAATAGGCTATTTAAATCTCCAATATTATCACCATTTTTGGATGAAGAAATAGATAGAGGAAAGTGAAATGACACTTGTGGTCAAATAACTCGCACTGGGCTGTTTTCAAAGCACTTTGTGTAAATCCAAGGGATAATTACTGACATATATTACTTTTGCTTCCTGATGAAGTCTGTGACCACTTAGGGCCTCAGTTTAATTCAGTTGCTCAGTCAGGTCAGACTCTCTGAGACCCCATGGACTGCAGCAAGCCAGGATTCCCCGTCCATCACCACTCCTGGAGCTTGCTCAAACTCATGTCCATTGAGTCCATGATGCCATCCAACCATCTCATCCTCTGTCATCCCCTTCTCCTCCTGCCTTCAATCTTTCCCAGCATC
>NW_011482432.1:8721-9493 GCF_000754665.1 Bison bison bison
AACACTCCAGAGGCTGTTTATTTCACCCTTGTTTTATCGGCAATTTGAATAAGCTGCTGACAAGTGGAAGGTGTGTTTTGGTTATGGTATCATGTCATGAACAGATCAGCATGATAAACAGAATTAAAGAGAATTATCATGATTTTCCACTAATTTACATTTTTTTCATACAAGAGAACACTTTACTAAATCAACTGTGCATAATGGTAACTAGTATTAGCATAAATATTAAATATAAATAGGATATAATTTAGAGCAAGATTTAGGGAACTACAAACACCTGGGTACAATTAGGGATCTTACGCATCTTTGTTACAAATTTTAATTCTTTTACTTGTTTTGCATCAGGCTGTAATGAGAAAAATATTTAACTCTTTGTCTTACCTGTCTGCTACATATGAAAGGGCTCTGGTCTTGTATTCAGCATTCTAATTGTTGGAATGAAAGTTATAGCCTTCTTCTGGTGTGGGAGATGGCTGCAGGTAATTGAGTGGAAAATTAAGAGAATTCTCTTTGATTCTGTGAATATATCTTAGTGAGCTATTGTTATTTCCCCAAGCTTCCTTTTTCACAGAGATGTTCTTCCTTGTAAACTGCTTTACAAAAATTAGGATAGAAATATTGCAGTCATGGGCCAGATCTCACTATACTTGAGTCCTATATTTTTTATTGGAAGCTAATTGCTTTACAATGTTGTGGCAGTTTCTGCTGTGCAACAGCATGAGTCAGCCATAAGAATACATATATTCCCTCCCTCTTGAGTCTCCCTTCT
>NW_011482432.1:9593-10258 GCF_000754665.1 Bison bison bison
CTGTAACCCACCAGGCTCCTCTGTCCATGGAATTATCTAGGCAAGAATACTGGAGTGGGTTGCCATTTTCTTTTCCAGCAGATCTTCCCAACCCAGGGATCGAACCTAGGTCTCCTACATTGCAGGCAGATTCTTTACCATCTGAGCAACCAGGGAAGTCCCTATTTCAGTAAATGGTACCACTATTAATACAGTTGTTTAAACCTCAAACCTAGGGATCATCCTTGATTCCTGCAATTTCCTTATCTTCCCCAGAAAGTGTGTCAGTGTGTCTTCTCAATTCCATTTCTAAACTTTATCTTTAGTTCATCTGCTTCTCTTCATATCTGGTCATCATACTGTGAGAAGGCTCTGGCAACAGCTTCTGGCCTGAGTTCCCTGCCTCCTTCAGATGTTGTCTCAAATATCCTTCCTCAGAGTAGTCTCCCTTCACTCTCTACCACATCCTTCACTTTTATTTCTTTATTATCACTTGCCACAACTTTTATTTACTTGCATCCGGTATATTTACCCCTTACTAGAATGTAGGCTCCTGGAGGAGAAGAACTGTGTCTGTATTGGCACTTCCATACTCCATAATCTTAAATCTTTACCAAGAACTCATGCATACTTAAGCTTTACCAAACTCTGAAGGAAGGAATACAAAATGTTTATCACCAGTAGTA
>NW_011482432.1:10358-11255 GCF_000754665.1 Bison bison bison
ACTGAAACTTTGTATTCTTTAGCTAATATCTCCTGTTTCCCCTCCTTCCAGCCCCTGGTAACCACTATTCCACCCTCTGCTTCTATGAGTTCGACTATTTTTGATTTCTCAGTATAAGTGTTATCACATAGTATTTTTCTTCCTGTGTCTGGCTTGTTTCACTTGGCATAATGTCCTCCATGCTCATCCACATTGTCATAAATGAAAGACTTTCTTTCTTTTTAAAGGCTGAATAATATTCCATTGTAAGTACAGAATATATATTTTTTTAACCCACTCATTTGTTGATGGTCAGTTAGGTTGCTTCCATGCCTTGGCTGTTGTAATTAATGCTGCAGTGAACACAGTAGTGTGGTGTCTCTTTCATATCTTGGTTATAATTTCTTTGGTTATATACCCAGAACTGGATTGCTGGACCATAGGTTTACCAATCTCTTGAATGGTTTCCAAAGCATATTGATGTCTGCTTTCAACCATTAACACAAACCATCATGCTAACCATTGCTTAATGGTAAAACCTTAAGTCATCTGATCAAAACCTCAAGAAAAAGAAATGATTTTGTAAATTCCTTCGTTTGTTTTCAGTAAACCATATTGGACTATAAGGCAAATTTACTAAGCCCAAGATCTTAGGATACAACTTGTGGTTCTCTTCATGGTTTACAGAGAACAAGTCTGGGAAGAAGATAGATGAAAAGCAATTGGGATTTCTAGAGTAGATGAGCAGAGAAGGCAATGGTACTCCACTGCAGTACTCTTGGCTGGAAAATCCCATGGGCAGAGGAGCCTGGTAGGCTGCAGTCCATGGGGTCTCGAAGAGTCGGACACGACTGAGCAACTTCACTTTCACTTTTCACTTTCATGCATCGGAGAAGGAAATGGCAACCCACTCCAGTG
>NW_011482433.1:0-700 GCF_000754665.1 Bison bison bison
TAGAGGAAAACAGTAGAAGGGGAAAGACTAGAGATCACTACAAGAAGAATAGAGATACCAAGGAACATTTCAGGCAAAGATGGGCACAATAAAGGACAGAAGCGGTATGGACAGAAACAGAAGACATTAAGAAGAGGAAGGAAGAATACACAGAAGAACTATACAAAAAGATCTTAATGACACAGATAACTACAATGGTGTGATCACTCATCTAGATCCAGACATCTTGGAGTGTGAAGTCAAGTGGGTCTTAGGAAGCATCACTGCAAACAAAGTTAGTGGAGGTGATGGAATTGCATCTGAGCTATTTCAAATCCTAAGAGATGATGCTGTTAACATGATGCATTCAATATGTCAGCAAATTTGGAAAACTCAACAGTGGTCATGGACTATAAAAAGTTAGTTTTCATTCTAATCCCAAAGAAAGGCAATGCCAAAGAATGTTCAAACAACTGTACTGCACAGTTGCACTCATTTCACATGCTAGCAAAGTAATGCTCAAAATTCTCCAAGTCAGAGTTCAACAGTATGTGAACCAAGAACTTCCAGATGCTCAAGGTGGATTTAGAAAAGGCAGAGGAGTGAGTTCAAATTGCCAACATTCGTTGGATCATCAAAAAAGCAGGAGAATTCCAGAAAAACATCTACTTCTGCTTTATTGACTACACTAAAGCCTTTGACTGTGTGGATCACAACAAAC
>NW_011482433.1:800-2556 GCF_000754665.1 Bison bison bison
TTCAAAACTCATGTCCATTGAGTCAGTGATCCCCATCCAACCATCTCATCCCTCTGTCGTCCCCTTCTCCTCCTGCCTTCAATCTTTCCCAGCATCAGGGTCTTTTCAAATGAGTCAGCTCTTTGCATTAGGTGGCTAAAATATTGGAATTTCAGCTTCAGTATCAAGTCCTTTCCAATGAATATTCAGGACTGATCTCCTTTAGGATGGACTGGTTGGATCTCCTCGCAGTCCAAGGGACTGTCAAGAGTCTTCTCCAACACCATGGTTCAAAAGCATCGATTCTTCGGTGCTCAGCTTTCTTTATGGTCCAACTCTCACATCCATACCTGACTACTGGAAAAACCATAGCCTTGACTACATGACCATTGAGGTATAACTGACAAATAAAATAGTAAACATGTAAAGTTTACAACTTAATGGTTTAATATACATAGTGAAATTACCACAACCTAATTAATTAACTCATCCATTACCTTACATAAGTACCCTTTTTGTATGCCAAAAAATGATTAAGATCTACTCTTTGAGAAAATTTCAAACGTACAATAAAATATTATTAACTATATTCACTGTGCTGTACATTATATCCCCAGAACATATTCACATTATAAGTGAAATTTTGTACCCTTTAGCCAATATTTCCCCATTTCTCCCAAGTCCCACTCCTCATTCACTACCATTCTACTTTGTTTCAATTAGCTTGTCCTTTTTTTTAAAAAAAGATTCCACATAAAAGTGAGATCATACATATTTGTCTTTCCCTGCTTGGCTTATTTCATTTAGCCTAGTGTCCTTCAGATTCATCAATGTTGTTTCAAATGTCAGGATTTCTTTCTTTTATGGTTCAAAAATATTCCATTGTTTGTGTGTATGTGTGTATCACATATTCTTAATCTATTCATCCATTGACAGACATTGGTTATGTTCTGTTTGGGTTATTGAGAATGATGCTGAAATAAACAAGGGAATGTAGGTGTCTCTGAGAAACTAATTTTGTCTTTGGATTTACAGGTATATCTTGTTTTATTGCATGTCATTTTATTGCTTCAAAGATATTGTGTATTTGACGAGAAACCAAATGGAGCAATAGGAGGATGGAAGTTCACCTCCTTCCACCCATAAACACATTAAAAATGCATGTACATGTGGAACTGTTCTCACTGAAAAGTAACATCCACTTCAAATCACCCACCAAAGGCATTGGGCACACATAGTCAGTATAGGGACATTCTCATATAAGAACATCTGCTCAAGACCACAATAGGTAAGTGTTTCACCTAAATTCATAGAGGCAGATAAAGTTCAGTAAAATGAAAAGGCAGAGGAACTACTCTCAATTGAAAGAGCAAGAGAAAAACCCTGAAAAAAATAATGAAACAGAGATAAACAATTTACCTGATAAAGAACATTGATGATAAAAATTTTAACTGAATTAGGGCAAAGAATTAATATTAATATAAACACAAGTCACTTTAACAAGGAACTAGAAAATATTAAAAAGGCCCAACCAAAAATAGATAATTTCATATCTGACATTTTTTAAAATGACTCTAATAGAAATAAATAGCAGACTAAGCAACATAGAAGATAGAATGTTGAAAATCACCTAATCAGAACAGCAGAAATAAAAACATATTTTAAAATAACTAAATTAACATTAAATATAGCAGAATTCACATTATAGGGGTTCTAGAAGAAGAAGAAAGAGAAGGGGACAAGAATGTATTTGAAGAAATTATGGCTGAAAATTTCC
>NW_011482433.1:5688-6098 GCF_000754665.1 Bison bison bison
TGCCAATCCCTTCTCCAGGGGATCTTCCCAACCCAAGGGTTGAGCCCACGTCTCCTACATTTCCTGCATTGGCAGGTGGATTCTTTACCATTGAACCATTAGGGAAGCTCTTTCTCCTATGAAAAAGAGTCCCAATTTATTCTTTTACTTGTACCTGTTCAGTTTTACCAGCACCTCTTATTGAAGAACTGTCTTTTCCTCATTGTATGTTCTTACTTCCTTTGTTGTATATTAACTGATTATATATTCATGAGTTTATTTCTGACTTTTCTGCTCCATCAATAGATGAGTCTGTTTTTGTACTGGTACCATGTTGTTTTGATTACCATAGCTTTGTATTCTAGTCTGAGGCCAGGAAAGTTATCGTTTCAGCTTAGTTCTTTTTTATCGAGATTGCTTTAGCTATTCAG
>NW_011482433.1:6198-6933 GCF_000754665.1 Bison bison bison
GGTTTTTTGGGCCACACATAAATTTTAGGATTGTTTATTTCTGTAAAAAATATTATGGGTATTTTCATATGAACTGCATTAAATCTGTAGATTTCTTTGACCATTGTAACAATATTAATTCTTCCAATCCATGAACAAGTTACATAAGTCAATTAAATATCTCCACATGTCAGCAAATATTCAGCTACAAATGTGTTCCCTGTAGAGTTAAACTATCTGGGGAAACCCCAGAGAAAATATAAGCATAATGAAGGGACTAAGCTTAAGAAATTATAGCTCATTTATAATATAAAATATAAACTGAAAACAAAATTAGAGAATATTGAATAATTTGGAAATATAATATGAAAGACCAATTATAGTGAAATTATCCCATAGTGAAACAATACATATTACATTTTGAAGGTACTATTTATGTACATGTTTCACGTGCTTCAAAGTTTTTGTGTCAAGCGGTAGAATTAGGAGTGATTTTTACTTTTTCTTATCAATGAAACAAGGCTTCTATTATGTTTTATTTTTTGACTCAGCCAACAATTATTGAGAATCTTTTAGGCACTAGGTTCATGAAAAGTGCTGGGAACACAAGACATGGACACTGTTAAAATCTATCTGCTTGTTAATCTCTCAGAAAGCAGAGATTTAGTGAGACTCAAATATTAAAATATGATTATGCAGAGAAGGCAATGGCACCCCACTCCAATACTCTTGCCTGGAAAATCCCATGGACAGAGG
>NW_011482434.1:0-520 GCF_000754665.1 Bison bison bison
CTCCTCCCTGGGCCTTGTGTGACAGGGACTCATAAAAGCTAGCACTAGTGCACCCAGAGAATCATTTCCTGTGGTTTTATTCTGGTCTAGTTGTTTTAGGGCAAAAAATCCTCAAGGGTTGGCTCTGTTTAAAAGTGGTTCGCTCAGTATGTTTTGTAAAACTTTGGTTGGTTCAGTAAAATAGATTTCTATTTGTGTTGGGTTTGGGAATAAGAAATCAGTATGATTCATTTTGGCTTCTAATATGCTGTGTGCTTCCACTTCATACTTGCTATTGAATTTTCATTTTCATTTCTTGGCTGGACTACTTGTATGGGGCAGTCTGCAAGTGACATATTTATGGATTCTGGCAGAAGTGCCACCTAGTTATTGAAAATCGTCTCTGGATGATTCATCATGGAAGTTTGTCCATGTCCACCTATATCTCTAACAAAGTGTCTCCTTGGCAGAGTAAAATTAGGGAGTCTTTCGGAATTTCTCACCACCTCTTTCTACACGTATCTGACCTTCCTGGATCCAG
>NW_011482434.1:4386-4791 GCF_000754665.1 Bison bison bison
CAGCAGATGGCCAAAGTATTGGAGCTTCAGCTTTAGCATCAGTCCTTCCAATGAGTATTCAGGATTGATTTCCTTTAGGATTGACTGGTTTGATCTCCTTGCTGTCCAAGGGTGTCTCAAGAATCTTCTCCAGCACCACAGTTCAAAGGCATTGTTCGACACTCAGCCTTCTTTATGGTCCAACTCTCACATCTGTACATGACTATTGGAAAAGCCATAGATTTGACTGTATGGACCTTTGTCAGCAAAGTGATGTCTCTGCTTTCTAATATACTGTCTAGGTTTGTCATAGCTTTCTTCCAAGGAACAAGCGTCTTTTAATTTCATGAATCCAGTCACTGTCTGCAGTGATTTTTGGAGCCCAGGAAGATAAAGTCTGTCACTTTTTCCATTTTCCCCCATCTA
>NW_011482434.1:4891-5628 GCF_000754665.1 Bison bison bison
GCTCTTCCGATCTTATATGAAACTCATGGTCTCACTACTTAGAGTCCAAAAGTCTCCTCCTGTCTGACTGATTGCTCTCTAGGCCTTTTGCATACCTGGCATCCTGGGACTCTTCTTTATTATAATCCTTGGAATCTCCTTTGCTTATCTCTTCAGTTGGGTTCCCTGTTTCTTGATTCTGGCGTATTCTCCCTTCTCAATTTATTCCTTTGGTGGAATACATTCTAGAATAGTTTCAATAGTTTCATTGGAACAGGGCCCAGTGATGGTAGCCCTCATTGTGTGTGTTTCTGAAGTTCACTGACCGTTTTGGCCTGGCTGCCCTCTGTGTCCAGGATGTAGATTTTTTATTTCCAATTGGCTGCATGCTGCATGTAGGATCTTAGTTCCACAGCCTGGTATCAAACCCATGCCCCCTCCAACGAGGGTATGGAGTCTTAACCACTGGACCTCCAGGGGAGTCTCCAGGATGTAGATTTTATCCTAAAATCGTCCTTCACCATCATACTGGAGAATTCCTTCTTGACTCTTCTATTTTCTGTATCTCAGCTTTTCCTCTTGGTTAGCTTACTGTTTTATTTGGTGGAGGACATCCAGTAGTTCCTTGGGAAACAAGTTTATGTCGGGTAAAATTGTTGAGACCTTTCAAGTCTGAAAACTGTTGTTCAGTCACTAAGTTGTGTCCAACTCTTTGCAACCCCATGGACGGCAGCACGCCAGGCTTCCCTGTCCTTCAC
>NW_011482434.1:7252-9711 GCF_000754665.1 Bison bison bison
CCCAAGCATCCAGTATCGTGCATCGAACCTGGACTGGCATCTCGTTTCATACATGATATTTTACATGTTTCAACGCCATTCTCCCAAATCTTCCCACCCTCTCCCTCTCCCATAGAGTCCATAAGACTGTTCTATACATCAGTGTCTCTTTTGCTGTCTCGTACACAGGGTTATTGTTACCATCTTTCTAAATTCCATATATATGCGTTAGTATACTGTATTGGTGTTTTTCTTCCTGGCTTACTTCACTCTGTATGATAGGCTCCAGTTTTATCCACCTCATTAGAACTGATTCAAATGTTTTCTTTTTAATGGCTTAGTAATACTCCATTGTGTATATGTACCATAGCTTTCTTATCCATTCATCTGCTGATGGACATCTAGGTTGCTTCCATGTCCTGGCTATTATAAACATTGCTATTCTTTGGAACTCTGCATTCAGATGGGTATATCTTTCCTTTTCTCCTTTGCCTTTCATGTCTCTTCTTTCTCAGCTGTTTGTAAGGCCTCCTCAGACAACCATTTTGCCTTGTTGCATTTCTTTTTCTTGGGTATGCTTTCGATCACTGCCTCTTGTACAGTGTTACGAACCTCTGTTGATAGTTCTTCAGGCACTCTATCAGATCTATCCCTTGAATCTATTTGTCACTTCCTGTGTATAATCATCAGGGATTTGATTTAGGTTACACCTGAATGGTCTAGTGGTTTTCCCTACTTTCTTCACTTTAAGTCTGAGTTTTGCCATAAGGAGCTCATGATCTGATCTACAGTCAGCTCTTGGTCTTGTTTTTACTGACTATAGAGCTTCTCCATCTTCGCTGCAAAGAATATAATCAATCTGATTTTGCTATAGACCATCTGGTGATGTCATGTATAGAGTTACCTGTTGTGTTGTTAGAAGAGGGTGTTTGCTATGACAAGTGTGTTCTCCTAGCTACAGATTTTCCCTATCCATATGAGAGATTGGCTGGGTATAGAATTCTAGATTGAAATAAATTTTCCTTGATAATTTTGAAATCCTCCCTTTGCTGTCCTCTTGCTGTCAGTGTTGCTGTTGATAAATCTGAACCCATTCTGATTTTTGATCCTTTAAATGTAAACTGTTACTCTCTTTCAAAGTTTTTAGGTTTTTCTTTCCTCTCAGGTTCTGACATTTCAATGGTGTGCTTTGTTCTGAGTGTATTTTCATCTGCTGTGGTGGCTGCCCAGTGGATCTTGTCTATCTGGAAATGTGTGTTTTTCAGTCCTGTGCAGTTCTGATAATTTCTTGATTCATTTACTTCCTTCCATTTTCTCTGTCCTGTCTCTCTGGTACTTTGTGATTCTAATATTGACCTCCTGGAGAAGTCTTTTATCGTTTCTGCCCTGTCTTTAATTTCTCTGTCTTTTGCTCTGTTCTGAGGGCAGTTGTTTGAACATTTTGTTCCCCCTGCTCAATTGACTTTTTCCTATTTTGCTGTCATGGTTTAAATCTTTGTTCTCTGAATTGTATCTCTTCTTGTCTCATGCAATACAATTTTTAATTACTCTAATAAAGTTAATGGCAGAGATTTTTGGTTTTGTTTTTACATTTTCTTCTCCCTAAATCGTCTCCCATTTTTCCCAAGTCAATGTTTCCTATTGCTTTTGGTCTGTCTTTCACATTAGTCTTTCCTCCAGTGCTGGGTGTCCCTTGGTTATCTGCTCAGGCATAAGAACCTCCAAGTCTGTGAGTGGGGCCTGTTGAGTTTATGGGTGTAGGCGGGGCAGATTTCCCAGAGATGTTCTACAGTCTCCTTCACAATGTCCTTTTTAACCAGTAAAGGTCTGATTGCCTATACAGTCACTTATTCCCCCAAGGCATTTAGCGATGCCTTCAGACATGTGGGCCAGCACCCCCTCCAGAGACGCACATACCACCCCCTTTATACCCTCTTCAGAGAGACCCTTTAGTCTTCTATCAGGGTGAGCAAGGCTGTTGCCAAGTTATGTGGAGTTGCAGAAGGCATCTAGGGAGCTCACGGCCTCTCACACAGCTTCTTCTCTGTCTTCCTTCTTTTGGATGCCCTCTCTCAACCCCAGGTGCTAGAGGTCCATGGTGCAGCAAGCTCCTTAGACGTCTGAGGATTCTCTGGTAGAAATTTGACTGGTGCTTGTTTTCCCCACTGTAGTCTTGGGGTTTGGTTGCCTTTTATCCATTGGCTTTCCAACTCTGTTATTGTCTTCTGCTCAGCTTCCCTATTTTTTAGGATTTGCCTTTTTTAAAAAATTATTTTTGTACTGTTATTGGGGGTTTAAGAGAAAGTAAAATTAAAGCTTATGTTTAATTCACTAGTATAACCTGGAGGTTTATAAATGCTTTTTAAATACACCACATCTTTACCTTGAAAACTTATTTTCTTTAGATGATACAATATAACCTGGCAGAAAAAGACAGCTTAATAACTAAATATTGATAATAACCTCTCACTGTTGTTTAG
>NW_011482434.1:9811-11365 GCF_000754665.1 Bison bison bison
ACCAGGGAAGCCCCTCAATGATAACATCTAAAGGTGGTTAAAAGAGGATTTCCCTGGTGGTCTAGTGGTTAGGATTCAGTGCTATCCCTGCCAGGGCCCAGGTTCAATCCCTGGTCAGGGAACCAAGAGCCCACAGGCTGTGTGGTGTGGGCTCCCCACAAAGTAAATAAAGGTGGTTATGAAACAGAAGCACTGACGCCCTGCAGTGGCGAAGGGACGCACAACAGTGGGCAGGGCCTTGGCCAATGGCCTGCTGTCTCTGGGCTTCAGTCTCCACATCTGAGAGAAAAAGAAGTCGGAGTTGATCATTTCTAAGGCCCCTTCCAGTTCTACATGCTATGTAGTTTTCCCTGAATTCTAAGAAAAGTGAAAATATATTCCTTAAGCCAAGATCTCTGTCCTGTTCATTGCTTGTTTCCACATTTAGCACATGATCTAGCCACATGAAAAATTCTTTTTGAAATTTAAGTAAGTAATCATTCCTTATTTGGTTTGTATTGAATAAGGAGTAGCCACCTTAGCTCTTGAAAAAAATTTTTTTATCCTTTCTCCTGCTTAGAAGAGCTCTTTATTCTTTTTTTCTCTAGTTGTTCCCATGGCTTTGCCAACTAAAGTTCTAAGTGCCCACCGTAAATCGCTGAATCTCGTTGATTCTCCTCAGCCACTCCTAAAAAAGGTAAAGTATTTGGGATCACTTTTTCAAGAAGTATAATGTTCTTTGGTGCTGGTATAATCCCAGGAGCTCTTGTAAATGGTTTGCCTCAAGAGAAAGAGCATATTTCTTGATATGCAGGACTTGTAGGGTTAGAAGCTGGGTTTTCACGTGCACCCACTTTGGTGTCTGGATTGTGGTTTATGTCTGTGTGCACACTGAATTGACCCAGACCTTTATATGTTGGTGTGAAGAAGGCTCCTGACATTCTGCCACTCACCGGAATCCATGCTGCCGAAAGGAAACGCAGCAACTTGCTACTAACCATGGCCTCTCTGGGACCACCAGCCAAGGCTGGGTTGCTTCCAGAGCAGGGCAGGAAACTGGAAAAAGATTCCTCTGGAGAAGAAGCTCTCAGAATGTTCCCCACTAGTTCCTATAATTTGTTACTTTAGTCCAAGTCTCCTTTGCTTTTATCAGAAAGATTTGGTGTCTGTTGGAGACTATTTTAACCACAATTTTATGTTGTTTAAAACTCACATTTTGTTTTTTGCCTTCAAAAAATATTCTATTGAAGTTTAACATAAAAAAGCATATAAGACAAAAGTATAGGGCTAAGTGAATTATCGCCAAGCCAACAGGCCCATGTGAGGGACAGGCACCCTTGGTGCCCCTCCTGGTTGCCTCCTCTCCCTTCACACGTAACTGCTGGCATGCCTTCTAACACCAGGGTTGGTTTTGCCCATTTTTGACCTTCACATAAATAAAATTTACACAGATTTTAACCTGTTCAGTCTCCTGCAGAGAACGACTAACATAGTGATTCACTGTTCAGGAAAAAAAAAAAAGCCACAAAAGATCCCATGAAAACCTGGAGCATGGCACAGCAGCAGAGTGCCAAG
>NW_011482434.1:11465-12575 GCF_000754665.1 Bison bison bison
GCGGGCAGGACATCAGCATCGCCGTGCTCACACAGGTCAGTGGGCCGTCTCTGGGCAGCAGCGGCATATCCGCCGCCACCCAGCCTCTGAAACCCCGTCTCCTCATGTGTCTGTGTCAGGAGATCGTGGTGTACCTGGCGATGTACGTCAGGGCACAGCCCAGCCTCTTCGTGGAGATGCTCCGGCTCCGAATTGGACTGATCATTCAGGTGATGGCCACGGAGCTGGCACGGAGCCTGAACTGTTCAGGTGGGATTCTCAAGGGCGGCTCACACTGCTTGAGTCCACCCAACTCTTCCTTCTCCTGCCACCAGTCCTGTATCTGGGAAAACTTAACACGTTTGTTTTCAGGAGAAGAAGCTTCTGAAAGTCTGATGAACCTCAGCCCTTTTGATATGAAAAATCTCCTGCACCACATCTTAAGTGGCAAAGAATTTGGTGTTGAAAGAAGCAGTAAGTTAGTCTTTCTTTCCTTTCCTTTCTCAGTAATCCTCACCCCCACTTCCTTCCTCCTATACCTAACTCTGACACATCCCTGCCTATGCAAATACAAATGAATCTCACAACTGCACAAGAATCACCATATTGCCTGATGTCCACGGGGATCTCCTTTACTCCTGTTGGTGTGGGGGGCACTGCAGAGAAACCTAACGCAGCCAGGCCACTCCCACCACAAATAAGGAAGATGAACTAGAACAAGGAGGAGAAAAATCATCACCAACCAGTACAACCCCTGTGAGAAATGAGAACACATTTCTCCCAATACTGAACTTGTGGGGTGCAGTCAGTAGACCACAGCAGCAACAAGGGAAGACTTGGAGCTTTGCGGTTCCCTCTTAGGAAGGATGTGGCTGAGACAGCTCTCCCTTGTCCAAGGTCACAGAGCTAGCTGGTAACAGGGCCTCATGAACCTCAGGTCCACACTTACCAGGGTGTCTGGATGCTCTCACAGGCCACTGCATTAGCACTCTGTACTAAATTCCCTTTATTTTATATAATAGATGGACTGTAGAACCTCCCTTGCTACAGGAAGCCCTTTCTCAAAAGGAACCAGGATCATTTCATGATCCTTTGAAATTACTAAAAAGTACTAGATGCACCTTTACTACA
>NW_011482434.1:12675-13683 GCF_000754665.1 Bison bison bison
GCGAAGGCCGGCTTGAACCAGGAGTGGGGCCTGATCCGCTACATCTCCGGCCTCCTCCGGAAGAAAGTGGAGGTCCTGGCTGAGGTCAGAGCCACTGAGTGTGTGCGGGTTGGCTGTCTATCCTCTCTAGCCCCATGCTCTCGTCCTATTAGGAGAGCTGGAGGCAAGCACCTCATATTTGTAAAGGAAACATGGTACTTATTACACAGATGGAGCAGGTATTTGTCTCCTGATCTCCCACAGCTCTTGGAAGGACAGAGCAGTTGAAATTCAGACTGATTCGTTTTGTTGCTTCTTAGCTGCAGAAAAGGATTTACTAAGAAATTAAATGAAAATGCTTTGTGATCCAGCACCCTCCTAACCAGAACACTGTTATTTCTGCACATCTGTAGTACCGTCATCAGGGGTATTTTAACCCTGAGACCCCAAATTCCAGAACTGCTTTCTATGACACTCAAGGTCATTATTATAGTATTTATTATATGTGAATAATGGGGAAACTGGCAATTTAGGACTATAATATGGTCATTAAGTCTTAACATCCGTGTTTTAGGACTCAGGACTCACAGGCCCTGCAGAGCCAGGCCTTGGGGCCACATCCTGGGGACACAAAGACCAGAGGGACCCAGCTCAGCCTGGGTTGCTCAGCCTGGAACCTGTATATGAATTTTCAAATAAATGACAGCATAGGTAAAGTTTATAAAGGCAAATTTATTGGCAGTGGCCCTTCCCTACCAGCTTTGCTGTTCTTTCTCCCTCTCTCCCTGACCATGCAGGCGTGCACGGACCTGCTGTCACACCAGAAGCAGCTCACAGTGGGCCTGCCCCCAGAACCCCGGGAGAAGACCATCTCTGCGTAAGTCTTCAGCTTGCGGGGGGACTCAGGTTCGGGGTGGGGAGGACACCTCAGCACCATCTACCATTCAGGAAAAGTCTTTTAAGAGACACTGTCCCTTGAGCCCTGCCACCTAGAAAATGAGGCTTTTCCACGGAGGGCTGGAGGTGCTC
>NW_011482434.1:14374-16420 GCF_000754665.1 Bison bison bison
ACTACATTTACAATACCATGAACACCAGCTTAGTGCACAGTGAACCTGAGCGAATGTGCATTTCCCTCTAGTCTTGTTTTGGTTTTCATCTGTAAGATGCACAGCTGTGATGGCTGCAGGAAGAGGCCTCAGCGCACTGCCCCACGTGTTGCCATAGGCGATTCCACCAGAAACAGAATCGTTTTGCTTTCCTTTCTTCCTGACCTGCTTGGACTGCCAATTTTCAGAGCTTTTGAGAAGGTTGTTTCAAAAATGTTGTGGGTTTAACATATTCCTAAGTGTACCTACCTGTCATCCTGTCGGTGCAGCCTCCTTCTGTGCTCACTCTTCCCCGGAGCCTGGCTCTGCTCCCCTCTCCCAGTCACCAGGAGCTGACCTTGCCTCCCTCCCTCCAGGCCAGCCCCCATAGCACTGGAGACCTGGCTCTCCGCCGTGGTCCTGTCACCCGAGGCCTTTCCCCATCTAGCCCTTGTCAGCTCTCTGTAGCAGCATCCTGTCCCTTCTCCAAGCTCCAGCCTTCCCTTCCCACCAGGCTGTGCGCCTCTTCCCAGGGCTGGTTTGTTCAGGCTGCTTCTCCTCCCTGGTCCCACGTGTGGCCATCTCCGCCCCACTGACTGTGCCCCTCACCCCTGGCCCTGTGCGCATAGCTCTGTCGCCATTTGCTGGAACCAACTGCAAAAAAAAAACAGCAGCACTTGGCCTAGGATCTCCCAGGATGAGCAGCTGCTGGAGAGGCATCCACTGGGGAAGCAGTGCACCTACCTTCATACCTCGGCTCCCTTCTGGTCACAAAGCAGTAGCTACAATCTCTGTGCCTCCTTTAAGGAGGATTTTTATTAACATTGGGCCCTCCCTGTCTTCTAGGACAAACTCTGAGTCCTTACCTCCTGACAGCAGAGAACTTAGGCAGTGCCCACCAGCCCTGCAGCCAGAGTAGTTATCTTCTTCCTTCCTTCCATGCCTTCCTCAGCCAGCCTGGGCTTTTCTGCCTCCATTTGACAGCATCTCTCTCAACTCCCCAACTATTTTCTTCCTATCTAACCATGTTTTCAAATGCCAGACCACCACAACCAAATGCTGGGCATAGGTCATTATAAACTCCACTTCAACACCCCCCCAACTCCTTAAGTGCCTCTTTCCCACCTCTCCCTCCACCCCCGAGTTTCCTTTTGTGATACACTACTTTCTCTTACCAAGCCCCTTCTAAGCTCTGTCCTCCTCTAGACCAGAGGTCAGCAAACACTGCCTGTAAAAGGCCAGAGGGAACCAGTCAGGCTCCATTTGGTCACAGGCCTCAGCTTTGCTGTCACAACATGAACACAGACACAGACCACACGTCAGCAAAGAGAAGCCGGCTGCCAAAAAATAATCCTGGACAGCAAAACTTGAATTTCATATCATTGCGTGTGTCCTAAGATACTATTCGAGAGAAGGAAATGGTAACCCACACCAGTATTCTTGCCTGGGAAATCCCACGGACACAGGAGCCTGCCTGGCTACAGTCATGGGGTCACAAAGAGTTGGATACAACTTTGCAACTAAACAACAACAAAGATACTATTTGTTTGTTTTCTTCCCCCAACAATGTACAAAGCCATTCTTACCTCATAGGCTGTGCCAAAGCAGACAGTGGGTCGCCTCTGAAGTTTGCTAACCCCTGCCTTTCAGCTTTCTTTCCTCTGTGGGGAGGGCGTCAGGAATGGCTTCACTGAGGGTTTGACTGACATATCCAGCGCTGCCTGGAACTGCTTCTATACAAACAACATCAGTAATCATTGATTTGGGACACAGTTTGGGTGTAAGGTTCCTACTTCCCTGACATTGACAAGAGTCCTAGGTTTAAGGTTGTGACTTGGAGGGCTCTGTGATCCTCTGGCAAGCTGCTGGGGAGAGCCATGGGGGCACGTGGACATGGTACACCCCTCCGCACCCTGGCCTGCCTCTTGGGCACGGGGCTTAGAAAGGGGTGAGGTGACCAGGGGGTCCGCACATGAAGGCTGTCTTCGCAGCACCTGAGTGCTCCACCTTTAGTGTGGCTGAGTTCTC
>NW_011482434.1:16520-18312 GCF_000754665.1 Bison bison bison
AGCCTCACAACACCTTGCTGAGTTTGCTTCATCCTCGTCTTGCTCTCTCCCTTTTTCTCTGTACCGGAACCCTGTCTCCAGTGTTAGGAAATACAATTGCCCAAGTCCTGATGGAATTCTGTTCTCAAATGCTCCCTAATTATAATTGAGGCAATTATCATTTATCCTCCTCATAATAAAGTGAACTGATTTGCAGACACATTGGTGAATTTATTTCATCAAGCCAAAGAAATGCAGTGTGGGCTGTCATTCTTTTTATTTAATAAGGACATTGGGTACTTCAGATCTTTTTCTTTAGAGTGGGTGCCAGCAGGCAAACAAAGACAGCATCACACAGTCAGATGTGTTTTGGTGGTTTTTCTCCTTTCCTGAAGGAGGAACGCTCAGGATCCTTTTCCAAAAGTAATTTTCAGTCCTTTCAAATGCACAATCCTTGAAATGTAAATATACAAGATAAATATTTAATGTGTTCTGCTCATCAAAATAATATACGTGGTTTGACACAGATAATTACTGAAAAATTGCTACTAGATATAAAGCTATAGAAGCTTATGAAACTAGGAACAGAGTAATGTCACTTGAAACCATACATACGTCAGATTGCAAGCAAGGCCAGAAGAGGTCCTGTCTTTTTGCATGTAACATTTGTTAATTGTCCTTTATAATCATTCAGTTTTTTTAAGCAGCCCTACCTGTAACTGTTCAATTTTTATAAATAAGAAAACTCAATTTTTATTAAATCCTGAGATGTCTGAAATTAATGTTTTCAGCTAATGCCCAGTACAAACAGGCCCCTTTGGCTTCTGTTTTCCACTCTCTCCGTGTCCTTCCTCCCACTCTGGCTAATCTTTGTGGGTCCTCCCTCTCTGTTGTCCTTGGGCTCCTTATTTGTCCACTCATCTGGGACGGGAGGGAGCCACCGGTGCAACACCCAGCACCGAGGGACTGCCTCGGAGGGGACAGCTGCGAGGGGCAGGTGGGTTCCAGTCGGTAGGGCTTCATGTGCCCTTGGGAGGCTTTATCCTGAAGACTGGGCTAGGCCTGAAAAGAGTCTGAGTGGACAGTGACATGGTCCCCCATGTGCCTTTTAGAATGATCGCTGTGCGTACAGTGTGGAGCACCAGGGAGTGGGGCACGGCCATAGACAGGCCACTGCAGCAGGGTGGAGCCCCCCTGCCCCTTCTGGGATGGCCACTGCTGTGTCTTCACCTTTGGTTGGCTTGTTTTCCCAGGTCTTTCCTCTCTTGCCCCAAGGCTGGACCTTTATTGGGTGGACTCAAGTTTCTACAAGGAAGGGGTACATTTGGAGACGTAAAAAGTTATTTTAAACAACATACTCAAAGCAATGAAGTGTTTTCTGGCCACTCAGTGTTTCCTGCATGCTGCTTAAGTCATGTTCACTATGTCACCCAAATGCATACTGAGCCCATGTTGTGTCGCAGGCCCTGCTCCAGGTCCTGGAAGCGGGAGTGCACAGTTGAGTGGGGAGAGATAAAAACAAGCACATGCATGTGTCCCTCTGAGGGCGGACGTGATATAAGGACCCTGTGTGTGTTTCCCTTGCAGTGCGACCCATTCACTCCTCCACACCTAGCCCTGCTGTCTCCATCCATGAGGTGGGCCACACTGGAGTCACCAAAACCGAGAGGAGCGGCATCAACAGGCTGAGGAGTGAGATGAAACAGGTAAGAAGAGCTCTCAGTGCCAGGAAAGAAGTGGTCTTCCTGTCTGGGCTCAACTGAGAACATGAGAGAAGCCCTGGGCATGCAGACCACAGCCTGCTTGGGAAAGG
>NW_011482434.1:19798-20704 GCF_000754665.1 Bison bison bison
GGTAGTTGACTGGAGCGAATCTGGGGGCTTCCTTCTGTCTGTTTAATGCTGTCTTAGCTTATTATGGGGACAGAATGATCACCGTTTCTCTTGCATGGGTTTAGGTTCAGTTAGCCAGTGTAAGTATTATATTTGGCCACTTACTTACATCAAGGAAATACATTTTTCTCTTTCCAAAATTAACATAAAAGATTAGCATCTCAAGGCTCTGACTTTGGAAAATAAGTTGTATCCTAACTTGACAAGCTGCCTCCACACTGACTAGACACGGGGAAGCTCCACACTCAGAGAAAGCGGAGCTCTGCCCCTGCACCATGGGCTGCCTGCCTCAGGGGTGACTGAGAACTTCCGCTGCCCGCATCATCCACGTCTTGCTTCCTCGGCGGTTTTCGGGGCTGCTCTGTGCTCCTCCTCTCTGCATGCATCCTCTGGTGTCAGTGCACGTGACTGAGTGGACTCTCTCTGTTTTGTAGCTCATTTCTGTGAGCCAGGCCGCGTCCAGCAGCGCGTGCTCCTCGAAGTCTGCGGTAAACCATGCATCCCCGCCGCCGCCTCGTTTGTGGTGTCCACATCCTCTCCTTGCCCTTCTCTTGCTCCCCCCACTCCCTCCCCCCTCCCAAGCTGTGAAAAGGTTTAAGTGTTAGCATGGGACTGTCACCATGACAGAGGAGAGGCTGGAGAGCAAGCAGAGTTGTGAAACTGAGAGCTTTGTTTTTCCATCTTGAGTTCTCTGCTTATGCTCTCCTCTGTGGGCTGTGAGTGAGCAACACTCTTCTCACCAATCCCCAGGAGCTTCTGGAACCTTCGGGGCAGTGGTTATGCATCTTTCTATTGAGCCATGGGGGTGAATCATTGCCCGCATGAGCCAATGGGCACTTTGTATGTGCTGTGGCCCTACTTGCCTGG